>NW_027098935.1:76602-134716 GCF_037042795.1 Molothrus aeneus | reverse complement strand
GGGGGGCGGTGCGGGCGGCGCTGATTGGCTGAGAGGAGGAGGGCGGGGTTTGAGGGGCGGGCGGCCAATGGGAGCGGGCGGGGAGGCGTTGCCATGGCGACGGTGAAGGATTTGTTGAATATTTATTAGGTGGGCGTGGTTACGAGGTGGTGATTAGCATAATGCCGATTAACCAGGGTGCGCCCATGAATATTAATGAATTTTAATGGCTAAGTAGGCTCTGCTTATGAATATTAATGAATTTTATTGTTTAAGTCCTAGGGCTCATGAATATTAATGAGATTTTAATGATGACCTAAAGGAAAGGGGAGGCGGCTCCGCCCCTCGCGGCACTGAGGCCACGCCCCCTCATTAAGACCCCTCCAGAAGGGGCGGGGCCAAATTTGGGTTTCCATGAAGGGGGAGGAGCCAAAATTGGGGAGGTCCCCAAAAAGGGCGGGGTCAAATTTGGGGTTCCATGTTTGGGGGAGGGGCCAAAATGGACGTTAAAAAAAGGGGGAGGGGCCAAATTTGGGGTCCCAAAAATTTGGAGGTGGGCCCCAAAATGAGGGGGGAGGGGCGGGGGGGACCTCACCCCAAAAAGGGGGAGGGGTAAAAGGGGGGAGGGGCCCCCAAAATTGGGGAATTTGGGGTGGGGGGGTCCCAAAAATAGAGGGGGGTCCCTAAAAATCGGGGTTTAAATAAAACGAGGGACCCCAAAAATGGGGGAAAACCTCAAAAATCGGGAGTTAAATAAAAGGGGGAACCCCAAAAATCGGGGGTTAAATAAAAGGGGGGGATCCCCAAAAATGAGGGAAAATCCCAAAAATCGGGGGGTAAATAAAGGGGGGATCCCAAAAATCGGGGTTTTAATAAAATGGGGGGGACCCCAAAATGGGGGAAAATCCCAAAAATTGGGGGGGTAAATAAAGGGGGGGACACCCCAAAAATCGGGGCTTAAATAAAAGGGGGACCCCAAAAATGGGAGGGTAAATAAAAGGGGGAACCCAAAAATGAGGGGAAAACCCAAAAAATCGGGGGTTAAATAAAAGGGGGGGACCCCAAAATGAGGGGAAAAACCCCAAAAAATCGGGGGTTAAATAAAAGGGGGGACCCCAAAAATCGGGGGTTAAATAAAAGGGGGGACCCCAAAAATGAGAGAGAAAAACCCCAAAATTCGGGGGGTAAATAAAAGTGGGGACCCCAAAATGGGGGAAAATCCCAAAAATCGGGGGTTAAATAAAAGGGGGGACCCCAAAAATCGGGGTTAAATAAAACGAGGAACCCCAAAAATGGGAGGGTAAATAAAAGTGGGGACCCCAAAATGGGGGAAAATCCAAAAAATCGGAGGTTAAATAAAAGGGGGGACCCCAAAAATGGGGGTTTAAATAAACGGGGGGGACCCCAAAAATCGGGGTTTTAATAAAATGGGGACCCCAAAAATGAGGGGAAAACCCCAAAAAATCGGGGGTTAAATAAAAGGAGGAACCCCAAAAATGGGAGGGTAAATAGAAGGGGGGACCCCAAAAATCGGGGTTTAAATAAAAGGGGGGACCCCAAAAATCGGGGTTTTAATAAAATGGGGACCCCAAAAATGAGGGGGAAAACCCCAAAAAATCGGGGGTTAAATAAAAGTGGGGACCCCAAAATGGGGGAAAATCCCAAAAATCGGGGGTTAAACAAAGGGGGGACCCCAAAAATGAGGGGAAAAACCCCAAAAATCGGGATTAAATAAAGGGGGGACCCCAAAAATCGGGGGTTAAATAAAAGGAGGAACCCCAAAAATGGGAGGGTAAATAGAAGGGGGGACCCCAAAAATGAGGGGGAAAACCCCAAAAAATCGGGGTTTTAATAAAATGGGGACCCCAAAAATGAGGGGAAAAACCCCAAAAATCGGGGTTTAAATAAAAGGGGGGATCCCCAAAAATCGGGGTTAAATGAAGGGGAGACCCCAAAAAGGAGGAAAAATCCCAAAAATCGGGGGTTAAATAAAAGGGGGCACCCCAAAAATGAGGGGGAAACCCAAAAAATCGGAGGTTAAATAAAGGGGGGGACCCCAAAAAATCGGGGTTTAAATAAACGGGGGGACCCGAAAATCGGGGCTTAAATAAAGGGGAAAACCCCAAAAATCGGAGGTTAAATAAAAGGGGGGACCCCAAAAATGAGGGGGAAAACCCCAAAAATCCGGGGGTTAAATAAAGGGGGATCCCAAAAATCGGGGTTTTAATAAAATGGGGACCCCAAAAATGAGGGGAAAACCCCAAAAATCGGGGGTTAAATAAAACGAGGAACCCCAAAAATGGGAGGGTAAATAGAAGGGGGGACCCCAAAAATCGGGGGTTAAATAAAAGGGGGGATCCCCAAAAATCGGGGGTTAAATAAAAGGGGGGACCCCAAAAATGAGGGGAAAACCCCAAAAATCGGGGGTTAAATAAAATGGGGGGACCCCAAAAATGAGAGAAAACCCCAAAATTCGGGGGTTAAATAAAAGGGGGGATCCCAAAAATCGGGGCTTAAATAAAAGGGGGGATCCCCAAAAATCGGGGGTTAAACAAAGGGGGGACCCCAAAAATGAGAGAGGGAAAAACCCCAAAATCGGGGGTTAAATAATAACAAAAAAAAGGGGGGGGGGGGCTCACCCCAAAAATGGCCAAGGGTGGGGGAGGGGCGGGCTCACCCCTTCCCCCCCCCCCCCCCCGGGGGCGCGCGCGCGGGGGTGGGGGAGGGGCGGGGCTATTTTGGGCTCCCGAAAGGGCAAAGGGGACCCGAGAAGGTCACGAGGGGGGGGAGGGGAGGAGGGGGAGGGGGAGGGGGGGTCCCCCCCATTTCGGGTCCATATAAAGGGGGGGAGCCCCCAGAGCCCCCCGAGCCGCCCCCCCGGACACCCCAGGGTGAGTGAACCCCGAAAAAAAAAACCCAGCCCCAAAAATGAACCCGAAATTGGAGCCGGGGGGGGGGGGGAGGTGGGGAGGAGGGAAAAAATCCTAAAAAAAATCCTAAAATGGGAGTGGAGGCACCGAAAAATCCTAAAAAAATCCTAAAATGGGATTGGGGACACCAAAATATCCTAAAAAAATCCTAAAATGGGAGTGGAGGCACCGAAAAATCCTAAAAGGGGATTGGGGACACCAAAATATCCTAAAAAAATCCTAAAATGGGAGTGGAGGCACCGAAAAATCCTAAAATGGGATTGGGGGGGAGGGAGGCACCGAAAAATCCTAAAAAAATCCTAAAAAAATCCTAAAATGGGATTGGAGGTACCGAAAAATCCTAAAATGGGATTGGGGGGGAGGGAGGCACCGAAAAATCCTAAAAAAAATCCTAAAATGGGAGTGGAGGCACCAAAAAATCCTAAAAGGGGATTGGGGACACCAAAATATCCTAAAAAAATCCTAAAATGGGAGTGGAGGCACCGAAAAATCCTAAAAGGGGAGTGGGGGGGAGGGAGGCACCGAAAAATCCTAAAAAAATCCTAAAAAAATCCTAAAATGGGAGTGGAGGCACCGAAAAATCCTAAAAGGGGATTGGGGACACCAAAATATCCTAAAAAAATCCTAAAATGGGAGTGGAGGCACCGAAAAATCCTAAAATGGGATTTGGGGGAGAGGGAGGCACCGAAAAATCCTAAAAAAATCCTAAAATGGGAGTGGAGGCACCGAAAAATCCTAAAATGGGATTGGGGGGGAGGGAGGCACCAAAAAATCCTAAAAAAAAATCCTAAAAAAATCCTAAAATGGGATTGGAGGCACCAAAAAATCCTAAAATGGGAGGGAGGCACCGAAAAATCCTAAAATGGGATTGGGGACACCAAATATCCTAAAAAAATCCTAAAATGGGATTGGAGGCACCGAAAAATCCTAAAAGGGGAGTGGGGGGGAGGGAGGCACCGAAAAATCCTAAAAAAAAATCCTAAAATGGGATTTGGGGGAGAGGGAGGCACCGAAAAATCCTAAAAGAGCCCAAAATGGGATTGGAGGCACCAAAAAATCCTAAAATGGGAGTGGAGGCACCGAAAAATCCTAAAATGGGAGTGGGGGAGAGGGAGGCACCAAAAAATCCTAAAAAAATCCTAAAATGGGATTGGGGGAGAGGGAGGCACCAAAAAATCCTAAAAAAAATCCTAAAAAAATCCTAAAATGGGATTGGGGGGGAGGGAGGCACCGAAAAATCCTAAAAAAATCCTAAAATGGGATTGGAGGCACCAAAAAATCCTAAAAAAATCCTAAAATGGGATTGGGGGAGAGGGAGACGGTAAAAAATCCTAAAAAATCCCGAAATGGGATTTGGGGGGGAGGGAGGCACCGAAAAATCCTAAAAAAATCCTAAAATGGGATTGGAGGCACCAAAAAATCCTAAAAAAATCCTAAAATGGGATTGGGGGAGAGGGAGGCACCGAAAAATCCTAAAATGGGATTGGGGGAGAGGGAGGCACCGAAAAATCCTAAAAAAAATCCTAAAATGGGATTGGGGGAGAGGGAGACACCAAAAAATCCTAAAAAAACCCCAAATAATGTGAGAAAATCCCAAAATGGGATTGGGGAGGGAAAGAGAAACCCAAAAAAATCCTAAAAAATCCCAAAAAATCCTAAAAAATCCCAAAAAATCCTAAAAAATCCCAAAATCGGTCTGAGAGGGAGGGAGACCCTAAAAAAGACCCCAAATTGTTCGGGGGGGGGGGGGGGAACCCAAAATAATCCGAAAAAAAACCCCAAAATTGGTCGGGGAGGGAGAGAAACCCCAAAATCCCCTAAAATTCCCCAAAATTCCCCAAAATCCCCCCCGGGATTGTCCCCAAATCCCTCAGGACCCCAAAATCCCCTCAGGGACCCCAAAATCCCCCGGGATTGTCCCCAAAATCCCCTCAGGGACCCCAAAATCTCCTCTGGGACCCCAAAATCCCCTCAGGACCCCAAAATCCCCCGGGATTGTCCCCAAATCCCCTCAGGACCCCAAAATCCCCCGGGATTGTCCCCAAATCCTGCCCGGACCCCAAAATCCCCTCTAGGACCCCAAAATCCCCCGGGATTGACCCCAAATCCTGCCCGGACCCCAAAATCCCCCGGAATTGTTCCTAAATCCCCTCAGGGACCCCAAAATCCCCTCAGGACCCCAAAATCCCCCGGGATTGTCCCCAAATCCCCTCAGGACCCCAAAATCCCCCGGGATTGACCCCAAAATCCCCTCAGGGACCCCAAAATCCCCCGGGATTGTCCCCAAATCCCCTCAGGACCCCAAAATCCCCCGGGATTGACCCCAAAATCCCCTCAGGACCCCAAAATCCCCCGGGATTGACCCCAAATCCCCTCTGGGACCCCAAAATCCCCCGGGATTGACCCCAAATCCTGCCCGGACCCCAAAATCCCCTCTGGGACCCCGAAATCCCCTCAGGACCCCAAAATCCCCCGGAATTGTCCCAAAATCCCCGCAGAAACCCCAAAATCCCCCCAAAACCACAAAATGGAGTCCCCGAACCCCAAAAGTGACGCCCCCAAATTGACCACGAACCCCCAAAATCTTCCCCCCCCGTACCCCCAAAACGACCCCCCCTGAACCCCAAAACACCTGAGGCACCCTAAAATTCGCACCGCCACCCCTAAAAAACCCAAAATTCGCTCGGGAACCCCAAAATCCCCTCGGGACCCCCCAAAATCCCCCCCGGGACCCCAAAACCCCCGGTGGGCCCCACCGTGACTCAGCTCGCGGCGTTGCCCTTTTAAGGCTCCGCCCACTCGGGGCGGGCGCGCGGTGACGTCACCACTTTAAGCTCCGCCCACGCCCCGCGAGCGCCGCTGCAGAGCCCAGGTGGGGTCGGGGGGGGGCGGGGCCGAATTTTGGGGTGAAAAAGGGAGAATTCGGGGCAGGGCGTGGAGCTGTGAGGGAAAAGGGGCTGAATTTGGGGTGGAAAAGGCGGAATTTGGGGTGAAAAGGCGGAATTTGAGGGGAAAAAGGCGAATTTTGGGCGTCCGGGGAAACGTTTTGGGCGGTTGGAGGAAGTCGTGAGGAAAAAACGCGCAGGTTTTGAGGGGAAAAGTGCCGGGTTTGAGGTAAAAAAGTGGATTTTGGGGTGAAAAAGGCGGATTTTGGGGTGAAAAAGGCAGATTTTGGAGTGCGGGAGGAAATCCTGAAGTTTTAAAAGTGGTGATTTTGAGGTGAAAAGTGCAGATTTTGGGAGCTGGGGCAGATTTTGTGGTGGGTGAGGAAATCGTGAGGTAAAAAGTGGAGATATTGAGATAAAAAAGCAGATTTTGAGGTAAAAATGAAGATTTTGGAGTGGAAATAGCAGATTTTGGGGGCGGAGGGCAATCCTGAAGGAAAAAAGTGCAGATTTTGAGGTAAAAAGTGCAGATTTTGAGGTGAAAAGTGCAGATTTTGGGAACCGGGGCAGATTTTGTGGTGGGAGAGGAAATCGTGAGGTAAAAAAGGGAGATTTTGAGGGGAAAAGTGTAGATTTTGAGGTAAAAAAGGAGATTTTGGGGTGAAAAAGGCAGATTTTGGGGATCTGGAGGAAATCCTGAAGTTTAAAAAGTGCAGATTTTGAGGTAAAAAGTGCAGATTTTAAGGTGAAAAGTGCAGGGTTTGGGAGCTGGGGCAGATTTTGTGGTGGGTGAGGAAATCGTGAGGTAAAAAGTGGAGATATTGAGATAAAAAAGCAGATTTTGAGGTAAAAATGAAGATTTTGGAGTGGAAATAGCAGATTTTGGGGGCGGAGGGCAATCCTGAAGGAAAAAAGTGCAGATTTTGAGGTAAAAAGTGCAGATTTTGAGGTGAAAAGTGCAGATTTTGGGAACCGGGGCAGATTTTGTGGTGGGAGAGGAAATCGTGAGGTAAAAAAGGGAGATTTTGAGGGGAAAAGTGTAGATTTTGAGGTAAAAAAGGAGATTTTGGGGTGAAAAAGGCAGATTTTGGGGATCTGGAGGAAATCCTGAAGTTTAAAAAGTGCAGATTTTGAGGTAAAAAGTGCAGATTTTAAGGTGAAAAGTGCAGGGTTTGGGAGCTGGGGCAGATTTTGTGGTGGGTGAGGAAATCGTGAGGTAAAAAGTGGAGATATTGAGATAAAAAAGCAGATTTTGAGGTAAAAATGAAGATTTTGGAGTGGAAATAGCAGATTTTGGGGGCGGAGGGCAATCCTGAAGGAAAAAAGTGCAGATTTTGAGGTAAAAAGTGCAGATTTTGAGGTGAAAAGTGCAGATTTTGGGAACCGGGGCAGATTTTGTGGTGGGAGAGGAAATCGTGAGGTAAAAAAGGGAGATTTTGAGGGAAAAAGTGCTGGTTTTGAGGTAAAAAAGGAGATTTTGGGGTGAAAAAGGCAAATTTTGCGGTTTGGGAGGAAATCCTGAGGTAAAAAGTGGCGATTTTGAGGTAAAAAGTGCAGATTTTGAGGTGAAAAGTGCAAATTTTGGGCTCTGGGGTGGATTTTGGGGTAAAAAAAGCCCAAATTTAGTGGTGCGGGAGGAAATTCTGAGGTGGAAACTGCAGATTTTGGGGGTAAAAATGCAGATTTGTGGGCGAAAAAGTCGAATTTGGGGGTTCTGAAGGTGGATTTTGGGGTGAAAAAAGTCGAATTTGGGGTGCAAAAGTCGAATTTGGGGGTGCTCAAAAGGCAGATTTCAGGGTGCAAAAGTTGAATTTGGGAGTGAAAACTCAAATGTGGCGTTCAAAAGGCAGAAATTGAGACGCAAAAGCCGAATTTATGGGTTCCAAAGGGCGGATTTGGGGTGCAAAGTGCGGATTTGATGATTCCAAAGGGCGGATTTGGGGCTCCACAGGCGGATTTGGGGCTCCACGGGCGGATTTGATGATTCCAAAGGTGGATTTGGGGTGCAAAGGGCGGATTTGATGATTCCAGATGCAGATTTGGGGTTCCAAAGTTCGGATTTGGGGCTCCACAGGCGGATTTGGGGTTCCACAGGCGGATTTGGGGCTTCACAGGCGGATTTGGGGTTCCAAAGGTGGATTTGGGGTGCAAAGTGCGGATTTGATGATTCCAGATGCAGATTTGGGGTTCCAAATTTCGGATTTGGGGCTCCACAGGCGGATTTGGGGTTCCAAAGGTGGATTTGGGGTGCAAAGTGCGGATTTGATGATTCCAGATGCAGATTTGGGGTTCCAAATTTCGGATTTGGGGCTCCACAGGTGGATTTGATGATTCCAAAGTTCGGATTTGGGGTTCCACAGGCGGATTTGGGGTTCCAAAGTTCGGATTTGGGGCTCCACAGGCGGATTTGGGGTTCCACAGGCGGATTTGGGGCTCCACAGGCGGATTTGGGGTTCCAAAGTTCGGATTTGGGGTTCCACAGGCGGATTTGATGATTCCAAAGTTCGGATTTGGGGTTCCAAAGTTCGGATTTGGGGTTCCACAGGCGGATTTGGGGCTCCACAGGCGGATTTGGGGTTTCCAAACGCGGATTTGGGGTTCCAAAGTTCGGATTTGGGGTTCCACAGGCGGATTTGGGGCTCCACAGGCGGATTTGGGGTTTCCAAACGCGGATTTGGGGTTCCCCCGGCGGCGGGGCGGGAGGGGGGAGCGGCCCCTCCCCGGTGCTTTCCCCGTTTCTCCTCCTTCCTCCTCCTCCTCCTCCTCCTCCTCCCCTTGAAACGCCCTTGGCGGGGGCGGGGCTGCCCCGGGGCCCTTCCCGGCTTCGGGGCTCCCTCGGCCATTCCCGGATCGGCTCCCGCAGCTCCCGGACACTCCCGAACCTCTCCGGACACTCCCGAACCTCTCCGGACACCTCCGGACACTCCCGAACCTCTCCGGACACTCCCGAACCTCTCCGGACACCTCCGGACACTCCCGAACCTCTCCGGACACTCCCGAACCTCTCCGGACACTTCCGGACACTCCCGAACCTCTCCGGACACTCCCGAACCTCTCCGGACACTCGGTGGGTGCCCCCCCTGAGAACATCCCGGGCTTTTTTCTCCACTTTGGGGTTTTCTTGTCCCATAAATCTGTGCAGGTTTCACCTCCAAATTTCGGGGATTTCCCTTCAAAATCCTGGCGGTTCCCTCTTCAAATCTTGGGGTTTTGGGTTTAAATGTTGTGGTTCTCACCTCAAAATTCTCGAAATTTGAGGCTTTTCCCCCAAGATTTTTGGGATTTCCCTTCAAAATCTTTGGGATTTCCCATCAAAATCTTGAGGGTTTTCCCTAAAACTGTTGGGGTTTTCACCTCAAAATTTTGGGGTTTTACCCTTAAAATCCTGGGGCTTTTCCCCTCAAAATTTCGGGGATTTCCCTTCAAAATTTTGGTGGTTTTACCTCAAAATCCTGGGGGTTTTCCCCTCAAAATTTCAGGGATTTTCCTTCAAAATTTTGGTGGTTTTACCTCAAAATCCTGGGGATTTTCCCTCAAAATCTTGGGGTCTGCCCCTCAAAGTCTTGGGGTTTTCCCTTTCAGATCTTGGGATTTTTCCCTTCAAAATCCTGCGGTTTTCCCCTAAAAAGTTTGGGGTTTTTCCCCTTAATTTTGGGTTTTTCCTCAAAATTCGAGGGTTTTCCTCTCAAAATCTTGGGATTTTCCTCTCCAAATCCTGGGGGGTTTTCCCCTCAAAATCTTGGGGTTTTCTCCTCAAAATCTTGGGGTTTTCTCCTCAAAATCTTGAGGTTTTCCCCTAAAAAGTTTGGGGTTTTTCCCCTAAAAGTTTTGGGGCTTTCCCCTTCAAATTCTGGAGTTTTTCCCTTTCAAATCCTGGGATGTTTTTTCCCCTAAAAATCTTGGGGATTTCTCCTAAAACTTTGGAGTTTTCCCCTACAAAACTTGGGGTTTTCTCCTTAAAATCCTTGGGGTTTTACCTCCAAATCCTGGGGATTTTACCTCAAAATTTTGGGGTTTTCTCCTCAAAACCCTGGGGGTTTTCCCTCAAAATTTTGGGGTTTTCTCCTCAAAATCTTGGGGTTTTCTCCTCAAAATCTTGGGATTTCCCCCTCAAAATCTTGGGATTTTCCCTTCAAAATTTTGGGGTTTTCTCCTCAAAATCCTGGGGGTTTCCCCTCCAAATCTTGGGGTTTTTCTCCCAAAATCTTGGGGTTTTCTACTCAAAATCTTGGGATTTCCCCCTCAAAGTCTTGGGGATTTTCCCTCAAAATTTTGGGATTTTCCCTTCAAAATTTTGGGATTTTCCCTTCAAAATTTTTGGATTTTCCCTTCAAAATTTTGGGGTTTTCCTCTCCAAATCCTGGGGATTTTCCCTCAAAAATTTGGGGGTTTTACCTCAAAATCCTGGAGGTTTCCCCTCCAACTCTTGGGGTTTTTCTCCCAAAATCTTGGGGTTTTCTCCTCAAAATCTTGGGATTTCCCCCTCAAAGTCTTGGGGATTTTCCCTCTAATTTTTGGGGTTTTCCCCTCAAAATCCTCAGGATTTTACCTCAAAATTTTGGGGTTTTCCTCTCAAAATCTTGGGGATTTTCCCTCAAAATCTTGGGGATTTTCCCTTCAAAATTTTGGGGTTTTCCCTAAAAATCTTGGGGTTTTCCCCTCCAAATCCCGGGGTTCTTCCCCCCCAGTGCCCTCCCAGTCCCTCCCAGTTCACTCCCAGTGTCCCCAGTCCCTTCCCAGTGCCCTCCCAGTGCCCTCCCAGTGCCCTCCCAGTGCTCCCAGTGCCCCCAGTGCTCTCTGACCTTTACCAGTCCCTCCCAGTGCCCTCCCAGTGCTCCCAGTGCCCTCCCAGTGCCCCCAGTCCCTCCCAGTGCCCTCCCAGTGCTCCCAGTGCCCTCCCAGTGCCCTCCCAGTGCCCTCCCAGTGCTCCCAGTGCTCCCAGTGCCCTCCCAGTCCCTCCCAGTTCACTCCCAGTGCCCCCAGTCCCTTCCCAGTGCCCTCTGACCTTTCCCAGTCACTCCCAGTCACCCTCGATCTGTTCCCAGTCCTTCCCAGTCCCTCCCAGTCCCTCCCAGTTCACTCCCAGTTCACTCCCAGTTCACTCCCAGTGCCCCCAGTGTCCTCCCAGTGTCCTCCCAGTGTCCTCCCAGTGTCCTCCCAGTGCCCTCCCAGTGTCCTCCCAGTGCCCTCTGACCTTTACCAGTCACTCCCAGTCACCCTCGATCTGTTCCCAGTCCCTCCCAGTTCACTCCCAGTCCCTCCCAGTTAATTCCCAGTTCACTCCCAGTGCCCCCAGTCCCTCCCAGTGCCCTCCCAGTCCCTCCCAGTGCTCTCCCAGTCCCTCCCAGTGCTCCCAGTGCCCTCCCAGTCCCTCCCAGTGCCCTCCCAGTGCTCCCAGTTCACTCCCAGTGCTCTCCCAGTGCTCTCCCAGTGCCCTCCCAGTGCCCCCAGTGCTCCCAGTGCTCTCCCAGTGCTCCCAGTGCCCTCCCAGTGCCCCCAGTGCCCCCAGTTCTCCCAGTGCTCCCAGTCCCCTCCCAGTGCTCCCAGTGCCCTCCCAGTGCTCCCAGTGCCCTCCCAGTCCCTCCCAGTTCACTCCCAGTCCCTCCCAGTGCCCCCAGTTCCCCCCCAGTGCTCCCAGTCCCCTCCCAGTGCCCCCAGTGCCCTCCCAGTGCCCCCAGTGCTCCCAGTGCTCTCCCAGTGCCCTCCCAGTGCTCCCAGTTCACTCCCAGTGCTCCCAGTGCTCCCAGTGCCCCCAATGCTCCCAGTTCACTCCCAGTGCTCCCAGTGCTCCCAGTGCCCCCAATGCTCCCAGTTCACTCCCAGTGCTCCCAGTGCCCCCAGTGCTCTCAGTCCCCTCCCAGTGCCCTCCCAGTCACTTCCCAGTTCTCCCAGTGCCCCCAGTTCTCCCAGTGCCCTCCCAGTGCCCCCAGTCCCTCCCAGTGCTCCCAGTCCCTCCCAGTGCCCCCAGTTCCCCCCCAGTGCTCCCAGTGCCCTCCGAGTGCTCCCAGTCCCTCCCAGTCCCCCCAGTTCCCTCCCAGTGCCCCTCAGTCTCTCCCAGTCTGTCCCAGTCTGTCCCAGTCCCTCCCAGTCCCCCCAGTTCCCTCCCTCCCTTTCTGGGGACCCCCCCCTCCCCCCCCCCCGTTTGTGGCCGTGTCCCTGCCCCTCCCCCAGCCCCGATGACGTCACTGCCACCCCCGGTGACGTCACCGTTGTCCCCTCAGTGCCAGCCGTGTCAGGATGTCCCCTCCCGTGCCCGCCCTCACCCCCGAGCAGAAGAAGGAGCTGGCGGCCATCGCCCAGCGCATCGTGGCACCCGGCAAGGGCATCCTGGCTGCCGATGAGTCCACTGGTACCGACTGGTTTATACTGGTTTATACTGGTTTATACTGGGAATGGGCTGGGACACACTGGGTTATACTGGGTTATACTGGATTATACTGGGATGGACTGGGACACACTGGGGCCATCGCCCAGCGCATCGTGGCACCCGGCAAGGGCATCCTGGCTGCCGATGAGTCCACTGGTACCGACTGGTTTATACTGGTTTATACTGGTTTATACTGGGAATGGGCTGGGACACGCTGGAACACACTGGGTTATACTGGGTTATACTGGGTTATACTGGGATGGACTGGGACACACTGGGGCCATCGCCCAGCGCATCGTGGCACCCGGCAAGGGCATCCTGGCTGCCGATGAGTCCACTGGTACCGACTGGTTTATACTGGTTTATACTGGGAATGGGCTGGGACACGCTGGAACACACTGGGTTATACTGGGTTATACTGGGTTATACTGGGATGGACTGGGACACACTGGGGCCATCGCCCAGCGCATCGTGGCACCCGGCAAGGGCATCCTGGCTGCCGATGAGTCCACTGGTACCGACTGGTTTATACTGGTTTATACTGGGAATGGGCTGGGACACACTGGGTTATACTGGGTTATACTGGGTTATACTGGGATGGACTGGGACACACTGGGGCCATCGCCCAGCGCATCGTGGCACCCGGCAAGGGCATCCTGGCTGCCGATGAGTCCACTGGTACCGACTGGTTTATACTGGTTTATACTGGGAATGGGCTGGGACACACTGGGTTATACTGGTTTATACTGGGAATGGACTGGGACACACTGGGTTATACTGGGTTATACTGGGAATGGGCTGGGACACACTGGGTTATACTGGCAATGGGCTGGGAATGGGCTGGAACAGACTGGTTTATACTGGTTCTAACCGGTTTGTACTGGTTCTAACCGGTCCATGCCCCCACAGGCAGCATTGCCAAGCAGCTGAGCCAGACTGGTTTATACTGGTTCATGGGGGTCCATATGGTCCGTACTGGTTCTAACTGGTCCATACTGGTTTATACTGGTTCTAACCGGTCCATGCCCCCCTCAGGCAGCATTGCCAAGCAGCTGAGCCATACTGGTTTATACTGGTTCATAGGGATCCATAGTGGTCCATACTGGTTCTAACTGGTCCGTACTGGTTCTAACTGGTCCATACTGGTTTATACTGGTTCTAACCAGTCCATGCCCCCCTCAGGCAGCATTGCCAAGCAGCTGAGCCATACTGGTTTATACTGGTTCATAGGGGTCCATACTGGTCCATACTGGTTTTAACTGGTTTATAGTGGCCCATACTCATCCATACTGGTTCTAACTGGTCCATACTGGTTTATACTGGTTCTAAGTGGTTCTAACTGGTCCATGCCCCCA
Source organism: Molothrus aeneus (assembly GCF_037042795.1). Lineage (NCBI taxonomy): Eukaryota > Metazoa > Chordata > Aves > Passeriformes > Icteridae > Molothrus > Molothrus aeneus. The sequence continues at coordinate 121,200 of NW_027098935.1, read as the reverse complement.
CAGGCACCATTGCCAAGCAGCCTGAACCAGACTGGTTTATACTGGTCCGTACTGGTTCATAGGGGACATTAGTGGTTCTAATTGGACCGTACTGATTTATACTGGTTCATACTGGTTCATACTGGTTCATACTGGTTTATAGTGGCCCATACTCATCCATACTGGTCCTGACTGGTCCATACTGGTCCTGACTGGTCCATGCTCCCATTAGGCAGCATTGCCAAGTGGCTGAGCCATGCTGGTCCATACCAGTCCATACTGGTTCATAGGGGTCCATAGTGGTTTATACTGGTTCTGACTGGTCCATACTGGTTTATACTGGTCTCTCCTCCCTCAGGCAGCATCGCCAAGTGTGTGAGCCATGCTGGTTTACACTGGTCCATACTGGTCCATAGGGGACATTAGTGGTTCTAATTGGTCCGTACTGGTTCTTACTGGTCCATACTGATCCATACTGGTTCCTACTGGTTCTAACTGGTCCATACTGGTCCATACTGCTTCTGACTGGTCCATACTGGTTCTAACTGGTCCGTGCTCCCTTTAGGCACCATCGCCAAGCAGCTGAGCCGGACTGGTTTATACTGGTTCATAGGGGTCCATACTGGTTTATACTGGTTCTAACTGGTCCATACTGGTTCTAACTGGTTCTAACTGGTTTCTACTGGTCTCTGCCCCCTTCAGGCAGCATCGCCAAGCGGCTGAGCTCGGTGGGCGCCGAGAACACGGAGGAGAACCGGCGCTGGTACCGGCAGCTGCTGTTCACGGCCGACAAGCGCGTGGAGCCGTGCATCGGCGGCGTCATCCTGTTCCACGAGACCATGTACCAGAAAGCCGACGACGGGCGCCCCTTCCCGCAGGTCATCCGGGACAAGGGCGCCCTGGTGGGCATCAAGGTGGGACAACCGCGGGGACAGCCGCGGGGACAACCACGGGGACACCTTGGGGACAACCACGGGGACGTCGCTGGGGTCTCGGGGGTTTGGGGTGTTGGGCGTTCCTTGAGTTGGGTCGACCATGGAGAGGTGGGAGCCACATCTGAGGTGGGTTCAGAGGGTGAGGTGGGAACTTTGGGGTCTTGAGGGCATTGGGGACACCTTGGAGATAATGGGGACACCTTGGGGACACCTTGGGGACAACCTTGGGGATGTCGCTGGGGTCTGGTCTCGGGGATTTGAGGGTGTTGGGCGTTCCTTGAGTTCAGTTGACCATGGGGAGGTGGGAGCAGAGGAGCCACATCTGAGGTGGGTTCAGAGGGTGAGGTGGGGATGTTTGGGGTCTTGAGGGCATTGGGGACACCTTGGGGACACCTTGGGGACACCTTGGGGACTCAGGGATTTGGGGGTGTTGGGTGTTCCTTGAGTTGGGTCGACCATGGAGAGGTGGGAGCCACATCTGAGGTGGGTTCAGAGGGTGAGGTGGGGACAGTTCAGGGACGTTTGAGGTCTTGAGGGCATTGGGGACACCTTGGAGATAATGGAAACACCTTGGGGACACCTTGGGGACATCACTGGGGATGTCGCTGGGGTCTCAGGGATTTGGGGGTGTTGGGTGTTCCTTGAGTTGGGTCGACCATGGAGAGGTGGGAGCCAAATCTGAGGTGGGTTCAGAGGGTGAGGTGGGGACAGTTGAGGGACATTTGGGGTCTTGAGGGCATTGGGGACACCTTGGGGACACCTTGGGGACACCTTGGGGACATTGGGGGTGTTGGGCGTTCCTTGAGTTGGGTCGACCATGGAGAGGTGGGAGCAGAGGAGCCACATCTGAGGTGGGTTCAGAGGGTGAGGTGGGGACAGTTCAGGGACATTTGGGGTCTTTAGGGCATTGGGGACACCTTGGCGACACCTTGGGGACATCGGGGATGTCAGGGACATTGAGGGGTGTCGGGTGTTCCTTGAGTTGGGTTGACCATGGCCGTGGTGAGACCAGGCCAGGATGAGTTCAGAGGGTGAGGTGGGGACATTTGGGGTCTTGAGGGCATTGGGGACACCTTGGAGATAATGGGGACACCTTGGGGACACTTTGGAGATTTGGGGACCTTGAGGGGTCTTGGGGACATTGGGTGTTCCTTGAGTTGGGTTGAACGTGGGGAGGTGGGAGCCACATCTGAGGTGGGTTCAGAGGGTGAGGTGGGGACAGTTCGGGGACATTTGGGGTCTTGAGGGCATTGGGGACACCTTGGGGACACCTTGGGGACAACCTTGGGGTCTCAGGGATTTGGGGACATTGGGAGTTCCTTGAGTTGGGTTGACCATGGAGAGGTGGGAGCCACATCTGAGGTGGGTTCAGAGGGTGAGGTGGGGACAGTTCAGGGACATTTGGGGTCTTTAGGGCATTGGGGACACCTTGGAGATAATGGGGACACCTTGGGGACACCTTGGGGACACCTTGGGGACATTGGCGGTGTTGGACGTTCCTTGAGTTGGGTTGACCATGGCCATGGTGGGTCCAAGCCAAGCACATCTGAGGTGGCTTTAGGGAGTGACGTGGGGACATCGGGGACACTTCGGGGACATCGGGGACACCTTGGGGCCCTGCAGGTGTCCCCGGTGTCCCCGTGACGGTGTCACTGTCCCCCAGGTGGACAAGGGCGTGGTGCCCCTGGCTGGCACCAACGGCGAGACCACGACCCAGGGTGAGTGACAGCAACGTCCCCAAGGCCACCACGGTGTCCCCAAGGCCACCACCGTGTCCCTGTCCCTGTCACAGCCCTGTCCCCAAGGCCACCGCTCTGTCCCCATCCCTGTCACCATGGTGTCCCCGATGCCACCACGGTGTCCCCATCCCTGTGTCACCCTCCCAGCCCAGCCCAGCCCGTGCCACCACAGGGTCCGCAGTGTCCCCTGATGTCCCCAATGTCCCCTGATGTCCCCAGGACTCAGTGGCCTCATGGAGCCCCTGCAATGCTCCATGTCCCCAATGTCCCCAATGTCCCCAACACTCACCAGGTCCTCCATGACCACAATGTCCCCAGTGTCCCCAATGTCCCCAATGTCCCCAACACTCACCAGGTCCTCCATGTCCCCAGTGTCCCCAGTGTCCCCAATGTCCCCAGTGTCCCCAGGGCTGGACAGGCTCTTGGAGCTCCCTCAGTGCCCTGTGTCCCCTGTCCCCCCAATGTCCCCAATGTCCCCAATGTGCCCTGATGTCCCAATGTCCCCATTGCCCCCAGTGTCCCCACAGTGTCCAGTGTCCCCAATGTCCCCCATGTCCCCCGAGGTCCTCAGTGTCCTCAACACTCTCCAGGTCTTCCATGACCACAACCTCCTCAATGTCCCCAACGTCCCCAGTGTCCCCAATGTCTCCAACGTCCCCAGTGTCCCAAACATCCTCAGTGTCCCAAACATCCTCAGTTGTCCCCATTGCCCCAAACATCCCCAATGTCCCAATCATCCCCAGTGTCCCCAGTGTCCCCAACGTCCCCAACGTCCCCAATGTCCCCAGTGTCCCCAGCACCTCCAATGTCCCCAAAACTCTCCAGGTCCTGCATGACCACAATGTCCCCAGTGTCCCCATTGTCCCCATTGTCCCCAGTATCCCCAATGTCCCCCAGTGTCCCCCAGTGTCCCCATTGTCCCCATTGCCCCCAATGTCCCCAACACTCTCCAGGTCCTCCATGACCGCAACGTCCTCAACGTCCCCATTGACCCCATTGACCCCAACATCCCCAATGTCCCCAATGTCCCCAGTGTCCCCAACACTCACCAGGTCCTTCATGACCATAATGTCCCCAATGTCCCCGTTGTCCCCAGTGTCCCCAGCACCTCCATGACTGCAACGTCCTCAGTGTCCCCAGTGTCCCCAACACTCTCCAGGTCCTCCATGACCATAATGTCCCCAATGTCCCCATTGCCCCCAATGTCCCCAGCGTCCCCAGTGTCCCCAACACTCACCAGGTCCTCCATGACCACAATGTCCCCATTGCCCCCAATGTCTCCATTGCCCACAATGTCCCCAGCACCTCCATGACTGCAACGTCCTCAGTGTCCCCATTGACCCCATTGACCCCAATGTCCCCATTGCCCCCAGTGTCCCCAATGTCCCCGTGCTGTCCCCAGGGCTGGACGGGCTCATGGAGCGCTGTGCCCAGTACAAGAAGGACGGCGCTGACTTTGCCAAGTGTCCCCAATGTCCCCATTGACCCCATTGACCCAAATGTCCCCATTGCCCCCAGCATCCCCAATGTCCCCAGTGTCCCCAGTGTCCCCCAGTGTCCCCAGCACCTCCAGTGTCCCCAACGTCCTCAGTGTCCCCATTGACCCCATTGACCCCAACATCCCCAATGTCCCCAGTGTCCCCAATGTCCCCCAGTGTCCCCAGCACCTCCAGTGTCCCCAACGTCCTCAGTGTCCCCATTGACCCCATTGACCCCAACATCCCCAATGTCCCCAATGTCCCCAATGTCTCCATTCCCCCAATTGCCCCCAATGTCCCCAGTGTCCCCAACACTCACCAGGTCCTCCATGACCACAATGTCCCCAATGTCCCCGTTGTCCCCAGTGTCTCCATTCCCCCAATTGCCCCCAGTGTCCCCATTGCCCCCAGTGTCCCCAGCACCTCCATGACTGCAACATCCTCAGTGTCCCCAATGTCCCAAACATCCCCAACGTCCCCAATGTCCCCAGTGTCCCCAATGTCCCCAACGTCCCCATTGCCCCCAATGTCCCCAGTGTCCCCAATGTCCCCGTGCTGTCCCCAGGGCTGGACGGCCTCATGGAGCGCTGTGCCCAGTACAAGAAGGACGGCGCTGACTTTGCCAAGTGGCGCTGCGTGCTGAAGATCACGCCGCACACGCCCACGCGCCTCGCCGTCATGGAGAACGCCAACGTCCTGGCGCGCTACGCCAGCATCTGCCAGCAGGTCCCCAACCGTCCCCGAGTGTCCCGCAGGCGTCCCCAACCCGGGCTGGGGATGGCGCCATCCAAGGGTGGTGGCTGGGTGGGGGTTTGGTGGCATCTAGAGGGGGTTTGGGGACATCTAGGCTGGGTTTGGTCCATCTGGAGGGGGTTTGGTGGCATCTGGAGGGGGTTTGGGGGCATCTGGAGGGGGTTTGGGGACATCTAGGCTGGGTTTGGTCCATCTGGAGGGGGTTTGGGGACATCTAGGCTGGGTTTAGTCAATCTGGAGAGGGTTTGGTGGCATCTAAAGGGGGTTTGGGGACATCTAGGCTGGGTTTAGTCCATCTGGAGGGGGTTTGGTGGCATTGGGGGAGGTTTAGTGGGATCTAGACCGGGTTTGGTGACAGCTGTAGAGGGTTTGGTGTCACTTGCAGAGGGTTTGGTGTCACTTGGAGGGGTTTTGGTGGCACTTGGAGAAGGTTTGGTGGCATCTGGAGGGGGTTTGGGGACATCTGGAGGGGGTTTGGTGGCATCTAGAGAGGTTTTAATGGATCTAGAGAGGGTTTGGTGGCACTTGGAGAAGGTTTGGTGGCATCTAGGCTGGGTTTGTTCCATCTAGAGGGGCTTTGGTGGCACTTGGAAGGACTTTGGTGGCAGGTAAGGATGGTTTGGTGGCATCTAGAGAGGTTTTAATGGATCTAGAGAGGGTTTGGGGGCAGCTGGAGAGGGTTTGGTGGCACCTGGAGGGGGTTTTAGTGACACTTAATGGTGGTTTGGTGGCACTTGCAGAGGGTTTGGTGACATCTGGAGCAGGTTTGGTGTCACTTGCAGCGGGTTTGGTGGCATCTAGGCTGGGTTTAGTCCATCTGGAGGGGGTTTGGGGACATCTGGGGGGGTTTGGTGGCATCTGAAGGGGGTTTGTTAGAACATGCAGAAGGTTTGGGGGCATCTGGAAGGGGTTTGGTGGCATTTAGGCTGGGTTTAGTCCATCTGGAGGGGGTTGATGGCATCTAGACCAGGTTTGGTGGCATCTAGACCAGGTTTGGTGGCACTAAGCCTGGGTTTAGTCCATCTGGTGAGGGTTTGGGGGCATCTGGAAGGGGTTTGGTGTCACTTGCAGAGGCTTTGGTGACATCTGGAGGGGGTTTGATGGCATCTAGGCCGGGTTTGGTGGCATCTAGGCTGGGTTTGGTCCACCTGGAGGGGTTTGGTGGCCATTAAGGATGGTTTGGTGGCACTTGGAGAAGGTTTGGTGGCACCTGGAGGGGGTTTGGGGGCACCTGGAGGGGGTTTATTAGAGCATGCAGAAGGTTTGGTGGCATCTAGGCTGGGTTTAGTCCACCTGGAGGGGTTTGGGGGCATCTGGAGGGGTTTTGGTGGCAGTTAAGGATGGTTTGGTGGCATCTGGAGAGGTTTTAATGGATCTAGACCAGGTTTGGTGGCATCTGGAGGGGGTTTGATGACATCTAGACCGGGTTTGGTGGCATCTAGATTGGGTACTGTGGCACCTGGACAGGGTTTGGTGGCACCTGGATGGGATTTGGTGGCACCTAGAGAGGCTTTGGTGGCACTTGGAGAAGGTTTGGTGGCATCTAGGCTGGGTTTAGTCCATCTGGAGGGGGTTTGGTGGCATCTGGGGGGGTTTGGTGGCACTTAATGGTGGTTTGGTGGCATCTGGAAGGGGTTTGGTGACATCTGGAGCGGGTTTGATGGCATCTAGACCAGGTTTGGTGGCATCTAGGCTGGGTTTGGTCCACCTGGAGGGGGTTTGGTGACACTTAGAGGGGGTTTGGTGGCACCTGAGCGCCCTTGGCTCCCCTCCTGCTGTCCCCACCTTGTCCCCTCCCCGTGTCCCCAATGTCCCCATTGTCCCCCATGTCCCCATGTCTGACGTGTCCCCATTGTCCCCAATGTCCCCATGTCCCCAGTGTCCCCCATGTCCCCATTGTCCCCAATGTCCCCCATTGTCCCCCATGTCTGACATGTCCCTGTTGTCCCCAATGTCCCCATGTCTGACGTGTCCCCAATGTCCCCATTGTCCCCAATGTCCCCCATGTCTGACATGTCCCTGTTGTCCCCAATGTCCCCAATGTCCCCGTTGTCCCCATTGTCCCCATTGTCCCCAATGTCCCCATGTCCCCAGTGTCCCCCATGTCTGATGTGTCCCTGTTGTCCCCATTGTCCCCAATGTCCCCATGTCCCCAATGTCCCCCATGTCTGACGTGTCCCCATTGTCCCCGTTGTCCCCATTGTCCCCCATGTCTGACGTGTCCCCAATGTCCCCCAATGTCCCCAGTGTCCCCCATGTCTGACGTGTCCCCATTGTCCCCAATGTCCCCCATGTCTGACATGTCCCCATTGTCCCCCATGTCCCCAATGTCTGACGTGTCCCCATTGTCCCCCATGTCCCCCATGTCCCCATGTCTGACGTGTCCCCAATGTCCCCAATGTCTCCATTGTCCCCCATGTCTGACGTGTCCCCATTGTCCCCATTGTCCCCAATGTCTGACGTGTCTGACATGTCCCCAATGTCCCCCATGTCTGACGTGTCCCCCATGTCCCCATTGTCCCCAATGTCCCCCATGTCTGACATGTCCCCCATGTCTGACATGTCCCCAATGTCCCCCATGTCTGACATGTCCCCCATGTCTGACATGTCCCCAATGTCCCCCATGTCTGACATGTCCCCCATGTCTGACATGTCCCCAATGTCCCCATTGTCCCCCATGTCCCCATGTCTGACGTGTCCCCATTGTCCCCCATGTCCCCAATGTCCCCAATGTCTGACGTGTCCCCACTGTCCCCAATGTCTGACATGTCCCCAATGTCCCCATTGTCCCCATTGTCCCCCATGTCTGACGTGTCCCCATTGTCCCCCAATGTCCCCAATGTCCCCAATGTCCCCCATGTCTGACATGTCCCCATTGTCCCCCATGTCCCCAATGTCCCCAATGTCTGACGTGTCCCCACTGTCCCCAATGTCTGACATGTCCCCAATGTCCCCATTGTCCCCATTGTCCCCCATGTCTGACGTGTCCCCATTGTCCCCCAATGTCCCCAATGTCCCCAATGTCCCCCATGTCTGACATGTCCCCATTGTCCCCATTGTCCCCAGTGTCCCCCATGTCTGACCTGTCCCCATTGTCCCCCATGTCCCCCCATGTCCCCAATGTCCCCCATGTCTGATGTGTCCCCACTGTCCCCATTGTCCCCAATGTCCCCCAATGTCCCCAGTGTCCCCCATGTCTGACATGTCCCTGTTGTCCCCAATGTCCCCAGAACGGCATCGTCCCCATCGTGGAGCCCGAGATCCTCCCGGACGGTGACCACGACCTCAAGACGTGCCAGTACGTCACCGAGAAGGTCAGAGCCACCCCCGTGTCCCCAAATGTCCCCAAAGTGTCCCCGGGGGGGGGGTCCTGAGCCCTCGCTGCACCCGGTGACACCAGGAGGTGGCATCTGAGGGGGTTTGGTGGCATCTGGGTGGGGTTTGGTGGCATCTGAGGGGGTTTGAGTCCCCTCCAGGTGTCCCCAACCTGTCCCGGTGTCACCTCCAGGTGTCCCACGGGGTTTGGTGGGACAGGGTGACACCTCCAGGTGGCACCTGGACAGGAGGTGGTGGCACCTGGTGTGTCCCCAATGTCCCTGGACTGTCCCCAGTGATGTCCCCAATGTCCCCATTGGTGTCCCCAGGTCCTGGCAGCCGTGTACAAGGCTCTCAATGTCCCCATTGATGTCCCCAATGTGTCCCCAATGGTGTCCCCAGGTCCTGGCCGCGGTGTACAAGGCGCTCAGTGTCCCCAATGTCCCCAATGTGTCCCCAATGATGTCCCCACTGTCCACAGGTCCTGGCAGCCGTGTACAAGGCGCTCAATGACCCCAATGTCCCCATTGATGTCCCCAATGTCCCCAATGTCCCCAATGATGTCCCCAGGTCCTGGCAGCCGTGTACAAGGCGCTCAGTGATTCCAATGTCCCCAAGGTGTCCCCAATGTCCCCATTGATGTCCCCAAGGTGTCCCCAATGTCCCCAATGATGTCCCCAATGTCCCCAACGTGTCCCCAATGTCCCCAATGTGTCCCCAGGTCCTGGCAGCCGTGTACAAGGCGCTCAGTGACCCCAATGTCCCCAACATGTCCCCAATGTCCCCAAGGTGTCCCCATTGATGTCCCCATTGGTGTCCCCAGGTCCTGGCAGCCGTGTACAAGGCGCTCAGTGACCCCAATGATGTCCCCAATGTCCCCATTGATGTCCCCAATGTGTCCCCAATGTGTCCCCAGGTCCTGGCAGCCGTGTACAAGGCGCTCAGTGTCCCCAATGTCCCCATTGATGTCCCCAATGTCCCCATTGATGTCCCCAGGTCCTGGCAGCCGTGTACAAGGCCCTCAATGTCCCCATTGATGTCCCCAATGTCCCCATTGATGTCCCCAGGTCCTGGCAGCCGTGTACAAGGCCCTCAATGTCCCCATTGATGTCCCCAATGTCCCCATTGATGTCCCCAGGTCCTGGCAGCCGTGTACAAGGCGCTCAATGACCCCAATGTCCCCATTGGTGTCCCCATTGATGTCCCCAATGATGTCCCCATTGATGTCCCCAGGTCCTGGCAGCCGTGTACAAGGTGCTCAGTGTCCCCAATGTCCCCATTGATGTCCCCAATGATGTCCCCAATGTGTCCCCAGGTCCTGGCAGCCGTGTACAAGGCGCTCAGTGACCACCACGTGTACCTGGAGGGGACGCTGCTGAAGCCCAACATGGTGACAGCCGGACACGCCTGTGCCACCAAGTACAGCCCCGAGGAGATCGCCATGGCAACGGTGACAGCGCTGCGCAGGACGGTGCCACCCGCCGTGCCAGGTCAGTGTCACCTGTGTGTCACCATTGTCACCATTGTCACCTGTGTGTGTCACTGTGTGTGTCACTGTGTGTGTCACCTGTGTGTGCCATGGCCACGGTGACAGCGCTGCGCAGGACGGTGCCACCCGCCGTGCCAGGTCAGTGTCACCTGTGTGTCACCATTGTCACCATTGTCACCTGTGTGTGTCACCTGTGTGTGTCACTGTGTGTGTCACTGTGTGTGCCATGGCAACGGTGACAGCGCTGCGCAGGACGGTGCCACCCGCCGTGCCAGGTCAGTGTCACCTGTGTGTCACCATTGTCACCTGTGTGTGTCACCTGTGTGTGTCACCTGTGTGTGCCATGGCAACGGTGACAGCGCTGCGCAGGACGGTGCCACCCGCCGTGCCAGGTCAGTGTCACCTGTGTGTCACCATTGTCACCTGTGTGTGTCACTGTGTGTGTCACTGTGTGTGCCATGGCAACGGTGACAGCGCTGCGCAGGACGGTGCCACCCGCCGTGCCAGGTCAGTGTCACCTGTGTGTCACCATTGTCACCATTGTCACCTGTGTGTGTGTCACCTGTGTGTGTCACCATTGTCACCATTGTCACCTGTGTGTGTCACCTGTGTGTGTCCCTGGATGGTGTCACTTTGTCACTCAGTGTCCCCGTGGTGTCCCCAGGGCTCAGCGCGAGGAGGAGCCGTCACTGTCCCTCAGTGACCACCACATGTCCCCAATGTCCCCAATGTCCCCAATGTCCCTGAGCTGTCCCTGAGCCATCCCTGCTCTATCCCAACGTTCCCATGGTGTCACCTCAATGTCCCCAATGTCCCTGAGATGTCCCTGAGCTGTCCCTGTGCCATCCCTGCTCTATCCCAACGTTCCCATGGTGTCACCTCAATGTCCCCAATGTCCCCAATGTCCCTGAGCTGTCCCTGTGCCATTCCTGCTCTATCCCAACATTCCCATGGTGTCACCTCAATGTCCCCAATGTCCCCAATGTCCCTGAGCTGTCCCTGTGCCATTCCTGCTCTATCCCAACATTCCCATGGTGTCACCTCAATGTCCCCAATGTCCCCAATGTCCCTGAGCTGTCCCTGAGCCATTCCTGCTCTATCCCAACATTCCCGTGGTGTCACCTCAATGTCCCCAATGTCCCCAATGTCCCTGAGCTGTCCCTGTGCCATTCGTGCTCTATCCCAACATTCCCATGGTGTCACCTCAATGTCCTCAATGTCCCCAATGTCCCCAATGTCCCCAATGTCCTTGTGATGTTTCTGTGCCATTCCTGCTCTATCCCAACGTTCCCATGGTGTCACCTCAATGTCCCCTCGGTGTCCCCTCAGGGATCACGTTCCTGTCAGGGGTCAGAGCGAGGAGGAGCCTCCATCAACCTCAACGCCATCAATCGCTGTCCCCAATGTCCCCAATGTCCCCAATGTCCCTGAGCCGTGTCTGGGCCGTGTCACTGTCCCCAGGCTGATGTCCCCAATGTCCCCAATGTCCCCTCAGGGATCACGTTCCTGTCGGGGGGTCAGAGCGAGGAGGAGCCTCCCTGAACTCAATGCCACCAATCGCTGTCCCCAATGTCCCCAATGTCCCCAATGTCCCTGAGCCATTCCTGCTCTATCCCAACGTTCCCATGGTGTCACCTCAATGTCCCCAATGTCCCCTCGATGTTCCTGTTGGGGGGTCAGAGCGAGGAGGAGGCCTCCATCAACCTCAACGCCACCAATCGCTGTCCCCAATGTCCCCAATGTCCCCAATGTCCCCAATGTCCCCAATGTCCCCAATGTCCCTGAGCTGTCCCTGAGCCATTCCTGCTCTATCCCAACGTTCCCATGGTGTCACCTCAATGTCCCCAATGTCCCCTCGATGTCCCCTCAGGGATCACGTTCCTGTCGGGGGGTCAGAGCAAGGAGGAGCCTCCATCAACCTCAACGCCATCAATCGCTGTCCCCAATGTCCCCAATGTCCCCAATGTCCCTGAGCTGTCTCTGGGCCGTGTCACTGTCCCCAGGCTGATGTCCCCAATGTCCCCTCGGTGTCCCCTCAGGGATCACGTTCCTGTCGGGGGGTCAGAGCGAGGAGGAGCCTCCATCAACCTCAACGCCATCAATCGCTGTCCCCAATGTCCCCAATGTCCCTGAGCTGTCCCTGAGCCATTCCTGCTCTATCCCAACGTTCCCATGGTGTCACCTCAATGTCCCCAATGTCCCCAATGTCCCCTCAGGGATCACGTTCCTGTCGGGGGGTCAGAGCGAGGAGGAGCCTCCCTGAACTCAATGCCACCAATCGCTGTCCCCAATGTCCCCAATGTCCCTGAGCCATGTCTGGGCCGTGTCACTGTCCCCAGGCTGATGTCCCCAATGTCCCCTCGGTGTCCCCTCAGGGATCACGTTCCTGTCGGGGGGTCAGAGCGAGGAGGAGCCTCCATCAACCTCAACGCCATCAATCGCTGTCCCCAATGTCCCCAATGTCCCCAATGTCCCTGAGCTGTCTCTGGGCCGTGTCACTGTCCCCAGGCTGATGTCCCCAATGTCCCCTCGGTGTCCCCTCAGGGATCACGTTCCTGTCGGGGGGTCAGAGCGAGGAGGAGGCCTCCATCAACCTCAACGCCATCAATCGCTGTCCCCTGCCCCGGCCCTGGGCCCTGACCTTCTCCTACGGCCGCGCCCTCCAGGCCTCGGCCCTCAAGGCCTGGGGTGGCAAGAAGGACAACACCAAGGCGGCCCAGGAGGAGTACGTCAAGAGAGCCCTGGTAGGTGGCACCTGGGGACACCTCGGGGACACCTCGGGGACACCTCGGGGACACCACTGGGGTCGTGGGGATTTGGGGACGTCGGGCGTTGGTTGGGGTGGCTCAAGCATGGGGAGGTGGGAGCCACATCTGAGGTGGGTTCGGAGGGTGAGGTGGGGACAGTTCAGGGACGTTTGGGGTCTTGAGGATGTTGGGGACACCTTGGGGACACTCTGGGGACGACTCGGGGACACCCATTGGGGTCGTGGGGATTTGGGGGCGTTGGTTGGATTGGGTTGACCATGGGGAGGTGGGAGCAGAGGAGCCACATCTGAGGTGGGTTCAGAGGGTGAGGTGGGGATGTTTGGGGTCTTGAGGACATTGGGGACACCTTGGGGACACCTTGGGGACATTGGGGACACCTCGGGGACACCTTGGGGACACCTCGGGGACATTGAGGGGACTTGGGGATGTTGAGGGCGTTGGGCGTTCCTCGAGTTGGGTCAACCGTGGGGAGGTGGGAGCCACATCTGAGGTGGGGACGTTTGGGGACATTTGGGGTCTTCAGGATGTTGGGGACGCCTTGGGGACACCTCAGGGACTTGGGGACACCTTGGGGATTTGGGGGCGTTGGTTGGATTGGGTTGACCATGGGGAGGTGGGAGCAGAGGAGCCACATCTGGGGTGGGTTCGGAGGGTGAGGTGGGGACAGTTCAGGGACGTTTGGGGTCTTGAGGACCTTGGGGACACCCTGGGGACACCTCGGGGACACCTCGGGGACACCTCGGGGACATTGGGGCTCGGGGGGGAATGGTGGGGGGGTGGGCAGGAGGACGTTTGGGGGGTGACACCTCGTGGGGACACAGGGACAGGGACAGGGAGGCCCAGGAGGTCACCGGGGACCTTGGGGACAGCAGCGCCGGCAATGTCCCCAATGTCCCCAGTGTCCCCAGTGTCCCCAGTGTCCCCAATGTCCCTGAGTGTCCCCAATGTCCCTGAGTGTCCCCAACGTCCCCAACACCCTCAGTGTCCCCCAAATGTCCTCAATGTCCCCAACACCCCCTGATGTCCCCAAATGTCCTCAGTGTCCCCAATGTCCCCAGTGTCCCCAATGTCCCTGAGTGTCCCCAATGTCCCTGAGTGTCCCCAACGTCCCCAACACCCTCAGTGTCCCCCAAATGTCCCCAATGTCCCCAATGTCCCCAGTGTCCTCAACGTCCCCAGTGTCCCCAATGTCCCCAACACCCTCAGTGTCCCCCAAATGTCCCCAATGTCCCCAGTGTCCTCAACGTCCCCAATGTCCCCAATGTCCCTGAGTGTCCTCAACGTCCCCAACACCCTCAGTGTCCCCAACACCCCTGATGTCCCCAATGTCCCCGATGTCCCCAACGCCCCCTGATGTCCCCAATACCCCCCAATGTCCCCAATGTCCCCAATGTCCCCAATGTCCCCAGCACCCCCGAATGTCCCCAACACCCCCCAATGTCCCCGATGTCCCCAATGTTCCCAATGTCCCCGAGGTCCCCAACACCCCCCAATGTCCCCAACACCCCCTGATGTCCCCTGATGTCCCCAACGCCCCCTGATGTCCCCTGTGGTGTCCCCAATGTCCCCAATGTCCCCAACACCCCCCAATGTCCCTGATGTCCCCAATGTCCCCAATGTCCCCAATGTCCCCAATGTCCCCAATGTCCCCAACACCCCCCAATGTCCCTGATGTCCCCAATGTCCCCAATGTCCCCAACACCCCCTGATGTCCCCAATGTCCCCAATGTCCCCAACACCCCCCAATGTCCCCAACACCCCCCAATGTCCCCGATGTCCCCAATGTCCCCAATGTCCCCTGTTGTCCCCTGATGTCCCCGATGTCCCCTGTTGTCCCCTGATGTCCCCTGTGGTGTCCCCAGGCCAACTCCCTGGCGTGCCAGGGTAAGTACACCCCCAGTGGCACCGCGGGGGCGGCGGCCAGCGAGTCCCTGTTCGTGTCCAACCACGCCTACTGAGGCCACGCCCACCGAGACCGCGCCCGCCGAGACCACGCCCACTGAAACCACACTCACTTAAACCACGCCCACTGAAACCACGCCCATCGAAACCACGCCCACTGATCACCCATGGACACCGATGGACACCACTGACCATCACTGACCATCACTGACCATCACTGACCAGCCATGGACACCACTGACCATCACTGACCATCACTGACCATCACTGACCATCACTGACCATCACTGACCAGCCATGGACACCACTGACCATCACTGACCATCACTGACCATCACTGACCAGCCATGGACATCACTGACCATCACTGACCATCACTGACCATCACTGACCATCACTGACCAGCCATGGACACCACTGACCATCACTGACCATCACTGACCATCACTGACCAGCCATGGACACCAATGGACACCACTGACCATCACTGACCATCACTGACCATCACTGACCAGCCATGGACACCACTGACCATCACTGACCATCACTGACCATCACTGACCAGCCATGGACATCACTGACCATCACTGACCATCACTGACCATCACTGACCATCACTGACCAGCCATGGACACCACTGACCATCAGTGACCATCCATGGCCTCCACTGACCATCCATGGACACCCATGGACACCGATGGACATCACTGACCATCCATGGACATCACTGACCATCACTGACCATCACTGACCATCACTGACCATGCATGGACACCACTGACCATCAGTGACCATCACTGACCAGCCATGGACACCACTGACCATCACTGACCATCACTGACCATCACTGACCATCACTGACCATCACTGACCATCAGTGACCATCACTGACCAGCCATGGACACCACTGACCATCACTGACCATCACTGACCATCACTGACCAGCCATGGACATCACTGACCATCACTGACCATCACTGACCATCACTGACCAGCCATGGACATCACTGACCATCACTGACCATCACTGACCATCACTGACCATCACTGACCAGCCATGGACACCACTGACCATCACTGACCATCACTGACCATGCATGGACACCACTGACCATCAGTGACCATCCATGGACACCGATGGACACCAATGGACACCAATGGACACCCATGGACACTGATGGACATCACTGACCATCCATGGACACCAGTGGACACCCATGGACACCCATGGACATCGATGGACACTGATGGACATCACTGACCATCATGGACACCCATGGACACCCATGGACACCACTGACCATCACTGACCATCACTGACCATCACTGACCACCATGGACACTGATGGACACCACTGACCACCCCCTCCAACCACACCCACTGAGACCACGCCCACTGAAACCACACCCACTGAGACCACGCCCACTGAGACCACACTCACTGAGACCACGCCCACTGAGACCACGCCCATTGAAACCACGCCCACTGACCATGCACGGACACCACTGACCATCCAGTGACCACCCATGGACACCCATGGACACCCATGGACACCCATGGACACCTGCTGACCACTGACCACTCTCTGGTCACTCTGTGGTCACTCAGGGTCACTCTGTGGTCACTCATTGGTCACTCTGTGGTCACTCTCTGGTCACTCTGTGGTCACTCATTGGTCACTCTGTGGTCACTCTGTGGTCACTCTGTGGTCACTCTGTGGTCACTCATTGGTCACTCTGTGGTCACTCAGGGTCACTCTGTGGTCACTCATTGGTCACTCTGTGGTCACTCTCTGGTCACTCTGTGGTCACTCATGGTCACTCAGTGGTCACTCTGTGGTCACTCAGTGGTCACTCATTGGTCACTCATGGTCACTCATTGGTCACTCTGTGGTCACTCATGGTCACTCAGTGGTCACTCTGTGGTCACTCAGTGGTCACTCAGTGGTCACTCATGGTCACTCATTGGTCACTCTGTGGTCACTCATTGGTCACTCATTGGTCACTCATTGGTCACTCTGTGGTCACTCTCTGGTCACTCTGTGGTCACTCTGTGGTCACTCTGTGGTCACTCTGTGGTCACCCTGTGGTCACTCAGTGGTCACTCAGTGGTCACTCATTGGTCACTCATTGGTCACTCATTGGTCACTCTGTGGTCACTCTCTGGTCACTCATTGGTCACCCTGTGGTCACTCTGTGGTCACTCTCTGGTCACTCTGTGGTCACTCTGTGTCCCCTCTGTCCCTGCCCACACCAATAAAGGTCTCGGATGAACCCAAAACGCTCCAGGAGTTTTTATTTGACCCCAAATTTGGGGATTTTGGGGTGGTTTGGTCCCAAATTTTGAATTTTGGGGTGGTTTTATCCCAAATTTGGGAATTTTGAGGTGGTTTGGCCCCAAAATTTGGGGTTTTGGGGTGGTTTGGTCCCAAATTTGGGAATTTTGGGGTGGTTTGAGCACAAATTTTGATTTTTGGGGTGGTTTGGCCCCAAATTTTGGAATTTTGGGGTGGTTTGACCCCAAATTTTGGAATTTTGGGGTGGTTTGGTCCCAAATTTTGAATTTTGGGGTGGTTTGGCCCCAAATTTGGGGTTTTGGGGTGGTTTGATCCAAAATTTTGAATTTTGGGGTGGTTTGGTCCCAAATTTGGGGTTTTGGGGTGGTTTGGTCCCAAATTTTGAATTTTGGGGTGGTTTGACCCCAAAATTTGGGGGTTTTGGTTTTATTTTGGGGGGGTTTTACCCCAAATTTGTGACATTTTAGCCCAAATTTTGGGGTGTTTGTTGTAATTTGGGGGGATTTGAGCCCAAATTTGGGGTTTTGGGGTGGTTTGGTCCCAAATTTTGGGAGTTTTGGGGCGAATTTGGGGGGATTTTATCTCAAATTTAAAGTTTTTGGGAGAGATTTGGGACATTTTATCCCCAAATTTGGGGGTTCTGGGGTGGTTTTGGGGCACCTGATTCCGAATTTTGGGGATTTTTGATGTTTGACCCCAAAATTTGGAGGTTCTGGGGGAGTTTGATCCCAAATTTGGGGCTCCCAGGAGGTTTTGGGGTCCCTTTTCACATAAATTTTGGGATTTTGGGGATTTTTGGGCCCCTTTCCTCATAAATTTTGGGATTTTGGGGATTTTTGGGACCCTTTCCCCTCAAATTTTGGAATTTTGGGATTTTTGGGTCCCTTTTCCCCTCAAATTTTGGGGATTTTGGGACCTTTTCCCCTCAAATTTTGGAATTTTGGGATTTTTGGGTCCCTTTTCCCCTCAAATTTTGGGGATTTTGGGACCTTTTCCCCTCAAATTTTGGGATTTTGGGGATTTTTGGGCCCTTTTCCCCTCAAATTTGGGGATTTTGGGGATTTTTGGGACCCTTTACCCTCAAATTTTGGGGATTTTTGGGTCCCTTTCCTCATAAATTTTGGGATTTTGGGGATTTTTGGGCCCTTTTCTCCTCAAATTTTGGGGATTTTGGGACCTTTTCCCCTCAAATTTTGGGATTTTGGGGTCCCTTTCCCCCCAAATTTTGGGATTTTGGGGATTTTTGGGCCCTTTTCCCCTCAAATTTTGGGATTTTGGGGATTTTTGGGTCCCTTTCCCCTCAAATTTTGGGATTTTTTGGTGCCTTTTTCCCCCAAAATTTGGAATTTCGGGATTTTTGGTGCCTTTTCCTCACAAATTTCGGGATTTTGGGTCCCTTTTCCTCCCAAAATTTGGAATTTTGTGATTTTTTTTGTCCTTTTCCTCCGCAAAATTTGGAAATTTTGGTGCCTTTTCCTCACAAATTTCGGGATTTTGGGACCCTTTTCCTCACAAAATTTGGAATTTTGAGATTTTTTGTCCTTTTCCCCCACAAATTTCGGGATTTTTGGTCCCTTTTCCCCCAAAATTGGAATTTTGGGATTTTTCTCCTTTTTTCCCCACAAAATTTGGAATTTTTGGTGCTTTTTTCCCACAAATTTCGGGATTTTTGGGTCCCTTTATCCCCCCAAAATTTGGAATTTCGGCTGATTTTGGCCCCTTTTCCCTTAAAATTTCGGGATTTTTGGTGCCATTTCCCCACAAAATTTGGAATTTTGGGTGGTATTGGCTCATTTTTCCCCCAAATTTCGAGATTTTTGGTCCCTTTCCCCCACAAAATTTGCAAATTCGGGTGATTTTAGCCCCTTTTCCGCACAAATTCGGGATTTTTGGTCCCTTTTCCCCCAAAATTTGGAATTTTGGGTGATTTTGGCCCCTTTTCCTCACAAATTTCGGGATTTTTGGTGCCTTTTCCCCACAAATTTCGGGATTTTGGGCCCCTTTTCCTCAGAAAATTTGCAATTTCGGGATTTTTTGTCCTTTTCTCCACAAAATTTGGAATTTTTGGTGCCTTTTCCCCACAAATTTCGGGATTTTTGGTCCCTTTTCCTCACAAATTTTTGACATTTTGGGTTTTTTCCGCCTTTCCCTTTAAATCCCGCGACTTTTTTCGCGCGTTTTTCGTCGCCGCCATTTTCGGGACTTTTTTGGCGCCTCCCGGCCGCCATTTTAGCTCCTCCTTCCCCTCCACTTCCGGTCCGGCACTTCCGGGGTGGGCGTGGCCGGAAGTGACGCAGACGGCGGCGGCGGTGGGTCCGGGCCGGGATTTTTGGGGCAAATTTCGTCAATTTTGGGATTTTTGGGGACTTTTGAGGAATTTTTGGGGTTTTTTGGGGTTTCTCGAAGGTTCCCGGAGGGCTCTGGGGCGGTTTGGGGGATCCCGGGTGGTCCCGAGGGGGTTTAGGGGGTCCCGGGTGGGATTTTGGGGCCTTTTGGGGCCATTTGGGGAATTTTGAGGATTTTGGGGGGATTTGGGGGAATTTTTGGGAGATTTTGGGGCATTTTGGGCGGATTTGGGGCATTTTTGGGGCCACTCTGGGGGGTTTGGGAGGATTTGGGGCATTTTGGGGCGATTTGGGGGAATTTTTGGGGCCATTTTGGGGAGATTTTGGGGCATTTTGGGCGGATTTGGGGCAATTTTGGGGCCATTTTTAGGGGAATTTTGAGGGAATTTTGAGGGAATTTTGGGGGGATTTTGGGCAAATTTTGGGGATATTTTTGGGTGGATTTGGGGCAAATCTTGGAGCATTTTTTGGGAGATTTCAGGGCAAGTTTTGGGCAATTTTGGGGCCATTTTAGAGATTTTGGGAGGATTTTTGGGTGAATTTGGGGGAATTTTGGGGCAATTTGGGGCCATTTTAGGGGAATTTTTGGGGCCATTTTTGGAGGTTTTGGGGCAAATTTTGGGCCCATTTTTGGGGGGATTTGGGGCCAATTTTAGAGGAATTTTGGGGCCATTTAGGGCCATTTTTGGGGCCATTTTGGGTGGATTTGGGGCATTTTTGGGGCCATTTTGGGGTCATTTGGGGGAATTTTTGGGGCCATTTTTGGGGAATTTTTTGGGCATTTTGGGGCCATTTTGGGGGAATTTTTGGGCATTTTGGGTCCATATTTAGAGGAATTTTGGGGCCATTTAGGGCCATTTTTTGGGCCATTTTTGGGAAATTTTGAGAGAATTTGGGGCCATTTTTGGGGCATTTTGGGGCCACTTTTGGGTGGATTTGGGGCAAATTTTGGAGCCATTTTTGGGAGAATTTCAGGGACTTTTGGGGCCATTTTTGGGATTTTTGGGGCCATTTTTGGTGGCATTTTTGGAGGAATTTTGGGGCCATTTTGGGGAATTTTTGGGGCCATTTTGGGGAATTTTTGGGGCAATTTTGGGGCCATTTTTAGAGGAATTTGGGGCAAATTTTGGGGCAGTTTTGGGTGGATTTGGGGCAAATTTGGGGCCATTTTTGGGTGGATTTGGGGCATTTTTGGGGCCATTTTTGGGGAGATTTTGGGGCCATTTTTTGGTGGATTTGGGGCAATTTTGAGACCATTTTTGGGCCATTTTCGGGGAAATTTGGGGCAAATTTTGGGGCCATTTTTGGGGAATTTTTGGGGCATTTTGGGGCCATTTTTGGGTGCATTTGGGGCATTTTTGGGGCCATTTTTGGTGGATTTTGGGGCCATTTGAGGGAATTTCTGGGCATTTTTGGAGGAATTTGGGGGCATTTTGGGGTGAATTTGGGGCAAATTTTGGGGCCATTTTTGGGGAGTTTTTGGGAACTTTTGGGGCCATTTTTGGGGCCAATTTTGGGGCATTTTAGGTCCATTTTGGGGGGGAATTTGGGGCCATTTTGGGGCCATTTTTAGAGGAATTTGGGGCCATTTCTGGTGAATTTTTGAGGCATTTTGGGGCCATTTTTGGGGAGTTTTGGGCCCATTTTGGGGCAATTTTGGGTGGATTTGGAGCCATTTTTAGAGGAATTTTGGGGCCATTTTTTGGTGGATTTGGGGCCATTTCTGGGGAATTTTTGGGGCCATTTTTGGGCAGATTTGGGCCATTTTTGGGTGGATTTGGGGCCATTTTTTTAGAGGAATTTTGGAGAATTTTGGGGCCATTTTTGGGTGGATTTGGGGCCATTTTGGGCCATTTTTAGGGGAATTTTAAGGGAATTTTGGGGCCATTTTCGGGTGGATTTGGGGCCATTTTTAGAGGAATTTGGAGGGAATTTTGGGGCCATTTTTGGGGCCATTTTTGGGTGGATTTAGGGGCATTTTGGGGCCATTTTTGGGTGATTTTGGGGCCATTTCTGGTGAATTTTGGGGCCTTTTTGGGGCCATTTTGGGGCCATTTTTGGGTTGATTTGGGGTCTTTTTGGGGCCATTTTTAGAGGAATTTTGGAGAATTTTGGGGCCATTTTTGGGTGGATTTGGGGCCATATCTGGGTAATTTTTGGGCCATTTTGGGGCATTTTGGGTCCAATTTTGGGGCCATTTTTGGGCGCATTTGGGGCCATTTTTGGGCGGATTTGGGGCCATTTTGGGGCCATTTTTAGAGGAATTTTGGAGAATTTTGGGGCCATTTTTGGGT
Source organism: Molothrus aeneus (assembly GCF_037042795.1). Taxonomy (NCBI): domain Eukaryota; kingdom Metazoa; phylum Chordata; class Aves; order Passeriformes; family Icteridae; genus Molothrus; species Molothrus aeneus. Next base: position 99,906 of record NW_027098935.1, on the reverse strand, counting down.
GGATTTGGGGCCATTTTTGGGGCCATTTTTAGAGGAATTTTGAGGGAATTTTGGAGTCATTTTTGGGTGGATTTTGGGGCCATTTGGGGGAATTTCTGGGTTTTTTGGAGGAATTTGGGTGGATTTTGGGGCCGTTTCCAGGGAAATTTGGGGCCAATTTTTTGGGCCATTTTGGGGCCATTTTGGGGCCATTTTGGGGCGGATTTGGGGCCATTTTGGGGCCATTTTTGGGTGGATTTGGGGCCATTTTGGGGCCATTTTTGGGTGATTTTGAGGCCATTTCTGGTGAATTTTTGGGCCATTTTGGGGCCATTTTGGGGGCATTTTGGGGAGGATTTGGGGCCATTTCTGGGGAATTTTTGAGGCCATTTTTGGGCAGATTTGGGGCGATGTTTGGGGCCATTTTGGGCCATTTTGGGGTGGATTTGGGGCCATTTTTAGAGGAATTTTGAGGGAATTTTGGGGCCTTTTTTGGTGGATTTGGGGCCAATTTGGGGCCATTTTGGGTCCATTTTTGGGGCCATTTTTTGGGTGGATTTGGGGTGAATTTGGGGTCATTTATGGGGCCATTTTTTGGGCATTTTGGCTGCATTTTTAGGGCATTTTGGGCCATTTTTGGGGCAATTTTGGGGCCATTTTGGGTGAATTTGGGGCCATTTTAGGCGAATTTTTGGGGCCATTTTTGGGGAGTTTTGGGGCCATTTTGGGGCCATTTTTGGGTGGATTTGGGCCATTTTGGGGCCATTTTTAGAGGAATTTTGGAGAATTTTGGGGCCATTTTTGGGCAGATTTGGGCCATTTTTGGGTGGATTTGGGGCCATTTTTGGGGCCAGTTTTAGAGGAATTTTGGAGAATTTTGGGGCCATTTTTGGGCAGATTTGGGCCATTTTTGGGTGGATTTGGGGCCATTTTTGGGGCCATTTTTAGAGGAATTTTGAGGGAATTTTGGAGTCATTTTTGGGTGGATTTTGGGGCCATTTGGGGGAATTTCTGGGTTTTTTGGAGGAATTTTGGTGGATTTTGGGGCCATTTCCGGGGAAATTTGGGGCCAATTTTTTGGGCCATTTTGGGGCCATTTTGGGGCGGATTTGGGGCCATTTTGGGGCCATTTTTGGGTGGATTTGGGGCCATTTCTGGTGAATTTTTGGGCCATTTTGGGGCATTTTGGGGCCATTTTTGGGCAGATTTGGGGCGATGTTTGGGGCCATTTTGGGGCCATTTTTGGGTGGATTTGGGGCCATTTTTAGAGGAATTTTGAGGGAATTTTGGGGCTATTTTCGGGGGAATTTGGGGTCTTTTTGGGGCCATTTTTAGAGGAATTTTGGAGTATTTTGGGGCCATTTTTGGGTGGATTTGGGGCCATACCTGGGTAATTTTTGGGCCATTTTGGGGCATTTTGGGTCCAATTTTGGGGCCATTTTTGGGTGGATTTGGGGCCATTTTGGGGCCATTTTTAGAGGAATTTTGGAGAATTTTGGGGCCATTTTTGGGGGGATTTGGGGTCATTTTTAGAGGAATTTTTGGGGCCTTTTTTTGGTGGATTTGGGGGCATTTTTGGGGCCCTTTTGGGGCCGTTTTGGGGCCACTTTTGGGTGATTTTGGGGCCATTTTTGGGGCCATTTCTGGTGAATTTTGGGGCCATTTTGGGTCCATTTTTGGGGCCATTTTGGGGCCATTTCTGGTGAATTTTGGGGCCATTTTGGGTCCATTTTGGGGCCATTTTGGGGCCATTTTTGGGTGAATTTTGGGGCCATTTCTGGTGAATTTTGGGGCCATTTTGGGGCCATTTCTGGTGAATTTTGGGGCCATTTTTGGGGCCCTTTTGGGGCCATTTTTGGGTGGATTTGGGGCCATTTTTGGGGCCCTTTTGGGGCCATTTTGCTGCCAGGAGTGGCCGCATCCATCACCGCTGCCGCTCATTCATTCATTAATTAATTAATTAATCACAGGGTTAATTAACAAACCCCAAATCTCCACTTCCAACCCTTCCCAAGCCCCCTTTCCCCCCTTTATTAATGAACGATTTTAATTAATTTTTGACTCCATTCCCTCTCCGCCCCCTCCGAAAGGCCAATCAGGAGCTAATTAACGGCCTTCATTAATGAATGCATTAATTACCCAGGTGTTAATTGGCCATGGGGGAGCTGAGCGACCTGGACCGGCAGATTGAGCAACTGAGGCGCTGCGAGCTCATTAAGGAGAGCGAGGTCAAGGCCCTGTGCGCCAAAGCCCGGTAATTAACGCTAATTAACGCTAATTAACGCTAATGAGCGCTAATGAATATTCACCGCTCCTAATCAGACCACCTTTAGTGGCATTTCAAGCTTAATTAATGGTCATTAATGGTGATTAATGGGCATCAGAGTGAAATAGCTGTGTTCCAAAGCGTGGTAATTAACGCTAATTAACGCTAATTAATATTCATCGATGCTAATTAGGCCTCCTTTGGTGGATGTGGAGGCATTTCAAGCTTAATTAATGGTAATTAGTGGGCATCAGAGTGAAATATCTGAATTCATTAACGACTGGATTAATTAACGACTGGATTAATTAACGACTGGATTAATTAACGACTGAATGAAGTAATGACTGGATTAATTAACGACTGAATGAAGTAATGACTGGATTAATTAACGACTGGATTAATTAACGCCTGAATTAATTAACGACTGAATTAATTAATGACTGAATTAACGACTGAATTAATTAACGACTGAATTAATTAACGCCTGAATTAATTAACGACTGGATTAATTAACAACTGAATTAATTAACGACTGAATTAATGAATAATTAATTAACGACTGAATTAATTAATGACTGAATTAATGCCTGAATTAATTAATGACTGGATTAATTAACGACTGAATTAATAACGACTGAATTAATTAATGACTGAATTAATTAATGCCTGAATTAATTAACAACTGGATTAATTAACGACTGGATTAATTAACGACTGAATTAATGAATAATTAATTAACGACTGAATTAATTAATGACTGAATTAATTAACGCCTGAATTAATTAACGACTGGATTAATTAACAACTGAATTAATTAACGACTGAATTAATGAATAATTAATTAACGACTGGATTAATTAACGACTGAATTAATTAACGACTGAATTAATGAATAATTAATTAACGACTGGATTAATTAATGACTGAATTAATTAATGCCTGAATTAATTAACAACTGGATTAATTAACGACTGAATGAAGTAATGACTGGATTAATTAACGACTTAATTAATTAATGTCTGCATTAATTAATAACTGGATTAATTAACGACTGAATTAATTATCAACTGAATTAACTATCGACTGAATTAATTAATGCCTGAATTAAATAACGACTGAATTAATGAATAATTAACTAATGACTGAATCAATTAATGAGTGAATTAATTAACGACTGAGTTAATTAACGCCTGAATTTAGTAACGACTGACTTAATTAATGCCTGAATTAATGACTAATTAACTAATGACTGGATCAATTAACGACTGACTTAATTAATGCCTGAATTAATGAATAATTAATGAATGACTAATTAACAAATGAATAATTAACTAATGCCTGCATCAAATAACGACTGACTTAATTAATGCCTTAATTAATGACTAATTAATTAACAAATAATTAACTAATGACCGAATCAATTAATGACTGACTCAATTAATGCCTGAAGTAATGAATAATTAATAAATGAATAACTAACTAATGCCTGCATCAATTAACGACTGACTTAATTAATGCCTGAATTAATGACTAGTTAATGAATGACTAATTAATGAATACTAATTAATGAATGACTATTTAATGAATGACTAATTAATGAATGACTATTTAATGAATGACTATTTAATGAATGACTAATTAATGAATGGCTAATTAATGAAGGGCTAATTAATGAATGACTAATTAATGAATGACTAATTAATGAATGACTATTTAATGAATGACTATTTAATGAATGACTAATTAATGAATGACTAATTAATGAATGACTATTTAATGAATGACTATTTAATGAATGACTAATTAATGAATGACTATTTAATGAATGACTAATTAATGAAGGGCTAATGAATGAAGGGCTAATGAATGAAGGGCTAATTAATGAGGGGCTAATTAATGAATGACTAATTAATTAATGAAGGGCTAATTAATGAAGGGCTAATTAATGAAGGGCTAATTAATGAAGGGCTAATTAACGAAGGGCTAATTAATTAATGAATGACTAATTAATGAAGGGCTAATTAATGAATGAATGGCTAATTAACAAAGGGCTAATTAATGAAGGGCTAATGAACGAAGGGGTAATTAATGAATGAATGACTAATTATTGAAGGGCTAATTAATGAATGACGGGCTAATTAATGAAGGGCTAATTAATTAATGAAGGGCTAATTAACGAAGGGCTAATTAATGAAGGGCTAATTAATGAATGACTAATTAATGAAGGGCTAATTAATGAATGACTAATTAATGACTAATTAATGAAGGGCTAATGAATGAAGGCCTAATTAATGAAGGGCTAATTAATGAAGGGCTAATTAATGAATGAATGACTAATTATTGAAGACCTAATTAATGAATGAAGGGCTAATTAATGAAGGGCTAATTAATGAAGGGCTAATTAATTAATGAAGGGCTAATTAATGAAGGGGTAATTAATGAATGAATGAAGGGCTAATTAATGAATGACTAATTAATGAATGACTAATTAATGAAGGGCTAATGAATGAAGGCCTAATTAATGAAGGGCTAATTAACGAATGAATGACTATTTATTGAAGACATAATTAATGAATGAAGGGCTAATTAATGAAGGGCTAATTAATTAATGAAGGGCTAATTAATGAAGGGGTAATTAATGAATGAATGAAGGGCTAATTAATGAATGACTAATTAATGACGGGCTAATTAATGAATGACTAATTAACGAAGGGCTAATTAATGAAGGGCTAATTAACGAAGGTCTAATTAATGAAGGGCTGATTAATGAAGGCCTAATTAACGAAGGGCTAATGAATGAAGGGCTGATGAATGAAGGGCTAATTAATTAATGAAGGGCTAATTAATTAATGAAGGGCTAATTAACGCAGGGCTAATTCATTAACGAAGGGCTAATGAAGGAAGGGCTAATTAACAAATGAATGAATTAACGAATGGCTAATGAAGGAAGGGCTAATTAACGAATGAATGAATTAATGAATTAATGAATGGCTAATTAACGAAGGGCTAATTAACAAATGAATGAATTAATGAAGGGCTAATTAACGAAGGGCTAATGAAGGAAGGGCTAATGAATGAATGAATGAATTAATGAATGGCTAATGAAGGAAGGGCTAATTAACAAATGAATGAATTAATGAATGGCTAATGAAGGAAGGGCTAATTAACAAATGAATGAATTAATGAAGGGCTAATTAACGAAGGGCTAATTAACAAATGAATGAATTAACGAATGCCTAATTAACGAAGGGCTAATTAACGAATGAATGAATTAATGAATGCCTAATGAAGGAAGGGCTAATTAACAAATGAATGAATTAATGAATGCCTAATGAAGGAAGGGCTAATGAATGAAGGGCTAATTAACAAATGAATGAATTAATGAATGCCTAATTAACGAAGGGCTAATGAATGAATGAATTAATGAATGCCTAATTAACGAAGGGCTAATTAACGAATGAATGAATTAATGAATGGCTAATGAAGGAAGGGCTAATGAAGGAAGGGCTAATGAAGGAGCTAATTAATTAATTAATTAATGACTAATTAACGGCGCCCCGTGTCGGCAGGGAGATCCTGGTGGAGGAGAGCAACGTGCAGCGCGTGGACTCGCCCGTCACCGTGAGCCGACAGCAGCGCCGACTTTGGGGCAAAATTGGGGGAATTCGGGCAAAATCCCAAAATTCGGGGATTCGGGGAATTGGGGGGAATTTGGGCAAAATTGGGCAAAATCCCAAAATTCCGGGATTCGGGGAATTTGGGAAAATTTGGGCAAAATCCCAAAATTCCAGGATTCAGGGAATTGGGGGGAATTTGGGCAAAATCCCAACATTCGGGGATTTGGGGAATTTGGGCAAATTTGGGCAAAATCCCAAAATTCCGGGATTCGGGGAATTGGGGCAAAATTGGGGGAATTTGGGCAAAATCCCAAAATTCGGGGATTCGGGGAATTTGGGGGAATTTGGGGGAATTTGGGCAAAATCCCAAAATTCCGGGATTCGGGGAATTGGGGGGAATTTGGGCAAAATCCCAAAATTCCAGGATTCGGGGAATTTGGGGGAATTGGGGCAAATTTGGGCAAAATTGGGCAAAATTGGGCAAAATCCCAACATTCGGGGATTCGGGGAATTTGGGGGAATTTGGGCAAAATCCCAAAATTTGGGGATTTGGGGAATTTGGGAAAATTTGGGCAAAATTGGGCAAAATCCCAACATTCGGGAATTTGGGGAATTTGGGGGAATTTGGGCAAAATTGGGCAAAATCCCAACATTCGGGGATTCGGGGAATTGGGGAATTTGGGGGAATTTGGGCAAAATCCCAAAATTCGGGAATTCGGGGAATTTGGGAAAATTTGGGCAAAATTGGGCAAAATCCCAAAATTCGGGGATTCGGGGAATTGGGGCAAAATTGGGGGAATTTGGGCAAAATCCCAACATTCGGGAATTTGGGGAATTTGGGGGAATTTGGGCAAAATCCCAACATTCGGGGATTCGGGGAATTTGGGGGAATTTGGGCAAATTTGGGCAAAATCCCCAAATTCGGGGATTCGGGGAATTGGGGGGAATTTGGGGGAATTTGGGCAAAATCCCAAAATTCGGGGATTCGGGGAATTGGGGGAATTTGGGGGAATTGGGGGGAATTTGGGCAAAATCCCAAAATTCGGGGATTCGGGGATTGGGGGAATTTGGGGGAATTTGGGCAAAATTGGGCAAAATCCCAAAATTCCGGGATTCGGGGAATTGGGGAAATTTGGGGGAATTTGGGCAAAATTGGGCAAAATCCCAAAATTCCAGGATTCGGGGAATTGGGGAAATTTGGGGGAATTTGGGCAAAATTGGGCAAAATCCCAAAATTCGGGGAATTTGGGGAATTTGGGAAAATTTGGGGGAATTTGGGCAAAATCCCAAAATTCGGGGATTCGGGGAATTTGGGCAAAATTGGGCAAAATTGGGCAAAATTGGGCAAAATTGGGCAAAATCCCAAAATTCGGGGATTCGGGGAATTGGGGGCAAAGTTGGAGCCCAAATCCGCGAGTTTGGGAGGAAATTTTGGGGTAAAATTGGGGCAAATTCGAGAATTTTTGCCCCCAAAAAATCGGAATTTTCTGAATGTTTTGGGGAGAATTTGGGGGAATTTTGGGGGAATTTTGGGGAAGTTTGGGGAATTTTTTGCCAAAAAAAAATCGGAATTTTGTGGGAAAAATTTGGGACAAATTCTGGAATTTTTGGCAAAAATTTGGGGGAAATTTGGGGAAAAATTTGGGAAAAAATCCGGAATTTTTTGAGGAAATTTGGGGCAAATTCGAGAATTTTTGCCCAAAAAAATCGGAATTTTCTGAATGTTTTGGGGAGAATTTGGGGGAAATTTGGGGCAATTTTTGGGAAAAATTTGGGACAAATTTGGGAAATTTTTTGCCAAAAAAAATCGGAATTTTCTGGGAATAATTTGGGGAAAATTTGGGACAAATTCTGGAATTTTTGGGGAAAATTTGGGGAAAAATTTGGGCAAAAATCCGGAATTTTTTGAGGAAATTTTGGGGCAAATTCGAGAATTTTTGCCAAAAAAAATCAGAATTTTCTGAATATTTTGGGGAGAATTTGCGGAAATTTTGGGGGAAATTTTGGGGGGAAAAATTTGGGAAAATTCGGGAATTTTGGGGTGAATTTTGGGTGATTTTGGGACATTTTGGGATGTCCATAATTTGGATATTCTGGGTGATTTTGGGTGAATTTTGGGGATATTTGAGGATATTTTGGGTCAATTTTGGGATATTTTGGGTCAATTTTGGGACATTTTGGGATTTCCATAATTTGGATCTTTTGGGTGATTTTTGGGTGAATTTTTGGGTGAATTTTGGGTGAATTTTGGGCAATTTTGGGTGATTTTTGGATGAATTTTGGGTTATTTTGGGTCTATTTTGGGTGAATTTTGGGTGGTTTTGGATGAATTTTGGGATGATTTTGGGTGAATTTTTGGGTGAATTTTTGGGTGAATTTTTGGGTGATTTTGGGTGAATTTTTGGGTGAATTTTTGGGTGAATTTTTGGGTGAATTTTGAGTAATTTTGGGAGATTTTTGGGTGAATTTCGGGTGAATTTTGGGCAATTTTGGGTGAATTTTGGGCAATTTTGGCTGATTTGGATATTTTGGGTGAATTTTGGGTGAATTTTGGGCTATTTTGGATATTCTGGGTCAATTTTGGGTGAATTTTGGGACATTTTGGGATTTCCATAATGTCGATCTTTTGGGTGATTTTGGGTGAATTTTGGGTGATTTTGGGTGAATTTCGGGTGAATTTTGGGTGAATTTTTGGATGAATTTTGGGTGAATTTTGGGTGAATTTTGGATATTTTGGGTGAATTTTGGGCTATTTTGGATATTCTGGATGAATTTTGGGTGAATTTTGGGTGAATTTTGGGTGATTTTTGGACATTTTGGGATGTCCATCATTGGGATCTTTTGGGTGATTTTGGGTGAATTTTGGCTGATTTTAGTGATTTTTGGGTGAATTTTGGGTGATTTTTGGGTGAATTATTTTGGATATTTTGGGTGAATTTTGGGTGATTTTGGGTGAATTTTGGGTGGATTTTGGGTGAATTTTGGGTGAATTTTAGGTGAATTATTTTGGGTGATTTTGGGTGAATTTTGGCTGATTTTGGTGATTTTTGGGTGAATTTTGGGTGATTTTTGGGTGAATTATTTTGGATATTTTGGGTGAATTATTTTGGGTGATTTTTGGGTGGATTTTGGGTGATTTTGGGTGAATTTTAGGTGAATTATTTTGGGTGATTTTTGGGTGATTTTTGGGTGAATTTTGGGTGAATTTTTGGGTGAATTTTTGGGTGATTTTTTGGGTGATTTTCAGTGAATTTTGGGTGAATTTTGGGTGATTTTGGGTGAATTTTGGGTGAATTTTGGGTGAATTTTTGGGTGAATTTTTGGGTGATTTTTGGGTGAATTTTGGGTGATTTTGGGTGAATTTTGGGTGAATTTTGGGTGAATTTTTGGGTGAATTTTTGGGTGATTTTTGGGTGAATTTTGGGTGATTTGGATATTCTGGGTGAATTTTGGGACATTTTGGGATGTCCATAATTTGGATCTTTTGGGTGATTTTTGGGTTATTTTGGGTGATTTTGGGTGAATTTTGGGTGAATTTTGGGTGATTTTTGGGTGGATTTTGGGTGAATTTTGGGTGAATTTTGGCTGATTTTGGGTGATTTTTGGGTGAATTATTTTGGATATTTTGGCTGATTTTGGCTGATTTTGGGGTGAATTTTGGGTGATTTTGGGTCTCCCTGTCCCCCCCAGGTGTGCGGGGACATCCACGGGCAATTCTACGACCTCAAGGAGCTGTTCCGGGTCAGTGACCCCGAGTGACCCCAGAGTGACCCCGAGTGAACCTGAGTGACCCCGAGTGACCCCGAGTGACCCCGGAGTGAACCTGAGTGACCCTGAGTGACCCTGAGTGACCTTGAGTGACCATTGAGTGACCACAGAGTGACCCCGAGTGACCCTGAGTGACCCTGAGTGACCACAGAGTGACCAATGAGTGACCAAAGAGTGACCATTGAGTGACCACAGAGTGACCAATGAGTGACCAATGAGTGACCAATGAGTGACCACAGAGTGACCAATGAGTGACCACAGAGTGACCAATGAGTGACCAATGAGTGACCACAGAGTGACCACTGAGTGACCACAGAGTGACCAATGAGTGACCAATGAGTGACCAATGAGTGACCACTTGAGTGACCACAGAGTGACCACTGGAGTGACCACAGAGTGACCACAGAGTGACCAATGAGTGACCAATGAGTGACCAATGAGTGACCAATGAGTGACCAATGAGTGACCACAGAGTGACCAATCAGTGACCAATGAGTGACCAATGAGTGACCACAGAGTGACCACAGAGTGACCAATGAGTGACCAATGAGTGACCAATGAGTGACCACAGAGTGACCATTGAGTGACCAATGAGTGACCAATGAGTGACCAATGAGTGACCATTGAGTGACCAATGAGTGACCACAGAGTGACCACAGAGTGACCAATGAGTGACCCTGAGTGACCAATTCAGGGAATTTTTGAGTGAATTTCGCTGATTTTTGGGGTCAATTCCGTGAATTTTGGGGTCAAATCTTTGGGTTTTTTTGGGATTTTTTGGGGATTTTTGGGGGATTTTTTTGGATTTTTTGGGGATTTTTGGGGGATTTTTGGTGATTTTTTTTAGATTTTGGGGTATTTTTTGGGATTTTTTGAGATTTTTGGGGGATTTTTTGGGGATTTTTTGGGATGTTTTATGGATTTTTTGTGGATTTTTTGGGAGATTTTTTGGGGGATTTTTTTGAGATTTTTTTGGGATTTTTGGGGATTTTTTGAGGATTTTTTGGGATTTTTTGGGGATTTTTTGGGATTTTTTGAGATTTTTTGGGGAGTTTTTGGGGATTTTTTGGGGATTTTTTTGGGAGACTTTTTGGGATTTTTTTTTATTTTTTGAGGTTTTTTGGGGGGGGGGTTCGGTTTTGTTTGAGATTTTTGGGGGATTTTTTGGGATTTTTTTGGGATTTTTTAGAGATTTTTTGGGGGATTTTTGGGGGACATTTTGGGGGGATTTTTTGGGGATTTTTTTTGCGATTTTTGGGGGATTTTTTGAGATTTTTGGGGGATTTTTTTTTTATTTTTTGGGGGATTTTTGGGGGGATTTTTGAGATTTTTTTGCAATTTTTTGCGATTTTTGGGGGATTTTTTGGGGATTTTTGGGGGATTTTTGGGGGCATTTTTTGGGGCATTTTTTGGGGGATTTTTTGGGGATTTTTTTGCCACCCTCCCCTGTCCCTCACCTGTCCGTGTGTCACCTGCGCAGGTGGGCGGGGATGTCCCAGAGACCAATTACCTGTTCATGGGCGACTTCGTCGACCGCGGCTTCTACAGCGTGGAGACCTTCCTGCTGCTGCTGGCGCTGAAGGTGAGACAGGTGTGACACAGGTGTGACAGGTGTGACACAGGTGTGACAGGTGTGAGACAGGTGTGACAGGTGTGACAGGTGTGACACAGGTGTGACAGGTGTGACACAGGTGTGACAGGTGTGACAGGTGTGACACAGGTGTGACAGGTGTGACAGGTGTGACAGGTGTGAGACCTTCCTGCTGCTGCTGGCGCTGAAGGTGAGACAGGTGTGACACAGGTGTGACACAGGTGTGACAGGTGTGACACAGGTGTGACAGGTGTGACAGGTGTGACAGGTGTGACAGGTGTGACACAGGTGTGACAGGTGTGACACAGGTGTGACAGGTGTGACACAGGTGTGACACAGGTGTGACAGGTGTGACACAGGTGTGACACAGGTGTGACAGGTGAGACACAGGTGTGACACAGGTGTGACAGGTGTGACACAGGTGTGACACAGGTGTGACAGGTGTGACAGGTGTGAGACCTTCCTGCTGCTGCTGGCGCTGAAGGTGAGCTCACCTGGACAGGTGTGACACAGGTGTGACAGGTGTGACACAGGTGTGACACAGGTGTGACAGGTGTGACAGGTGTGATACACCTGGACAGGTGTGACACAGGTGTGACACAGGTGTGACAGGTGAGACACAGGTGTGACACAGGTGTGACACAGGTGTGACACAGGTGTGACAGGTGTGACACAGGTGTGACACAGGTGTGACACAGGTGTGACACAGGTGTGACAGGTGTGACAGGTGTGACACAGGTGTGACAGGTGTGAGACCTTCCTGCTGCTGCTGGCCTTAAAGGTGAGACAGGTGTGACACAGGTGAGACAGGTGTGACACAGGTGTGACAGGTGTGATACACCTGGACAGGTGTGACACAGGTGTGACAGGTGTGACAGGTGTGACACAGGTGTGACACAGGTGTGACACAGGTGTGACAGGTGTGACAGGTGTGACACAGGTGTGACAGGTGTGAGACCTTCCTGCTGCTGCTGGCGCTAAAGGTGAGCTCACCTGGACAGGTGTGACACAGGTGTGACACAGGTGTGACAGGTGTGACAGGTGTGACACAGGTGTGACAGGTGTGACAGGTGTGAGACCTTCCTGCTGCTGCTGGCGCTAAAGGTGAGACAGGTACACGTGTGACACAGGTGTGACACAGGTGTGACACAGGTGTGACACAGGTGTGACACAGGTGTGACAGGTGTGACACAGGTGTGACACAGGTGTGACACAGGTGTGACAGGTGTGACAGGTGTGACAGGTGTGACACAGGTGTGACACAGGTGTGATAGAGGTGTGACACAGGTGTGACACAGGTGTGACAGGTGTGACCCAGGTGTGACCCAGGTGTGACCCAGGTGTGACCCAGGTGTGACCCAGGTGTGCTGTACCTGTCCAGGTGAGGTACCCAGACCGGATCACGCTGATCAGGGGTAACCACGAGTCGCGGCCGATCACGCAGGTGTGGCACAGGTGTGCTGTACATAGCACAGGTGATGCCATAGGTGTGTCATACATGTCTCAGGTGTGCTGTGTGTAACTCAGGTGTGTCACACCTGTGCCCAGGTGAGGTACCCGGACTGGATCACACTGATCAGAGATAATCACGAGTCCCGTCAGATCACGCAGGTGTGGCACAGGTGTGCCATGGATAGGTTGTACCTGGCACAGGTGTGTCATACATGGCACAGGTGTGTTATAAATGGCACAGGTGTGACTCAGGTGTGTCACACCTGTGCCCAGGTGAGGTACCCGGACCGGATCACGCTGATCAGGGGTAACCACGAGTCCCGGCAGATCACGCAGGTGTGGCACAGGTGATGCCATAGCTGTGCTGTACCTGTCTCAGGTGTGCTGTATGTAACTCAGGTGTGTCACACCTGTCCAGGTGAGGTACCCAGACCGGATCACGCTGATCAGAGGTAACCACGAGTCCCGGCAGATCACACAGGTGTGGCACAGGTGATGCCATAGGTGTGTCATACATGACACAGGTGTGCTGTACCTGACTCAGGTGTGTCACACCTGTCCAGGTGAGGTACCCGGACCGGATCACGCTGATCAGGGGTAACCACGAGTCCCGGCAGATCACGCAGGTGTGGCACAGGTGATGCCATAGGTGTGTCATACATGACACAGGTGTGCTGTACCTGACTCAGGTGTGTCACACCTGTCCAGGTGAGGTACCCGGACCGGATCACGCTGATCAGAGGTAACCACGAGTCCCGGCAGATCACGCAGGTGTGGCACAGGTGTGCTGTACATAGCACAGGTGATGCCATAGGTGTGTCATACATGACACAGGTGTGCTGTACCTGACTCAGGTGTGTCACACCTGTCCAGGTGAGGTACCCGGACCGGATCACGCTGATCAGGGGTAACCACGAGTCCCGGCAGATCACGCAGGTGTGGCACAGGTGATGCCATAGGTGTGCTTTACATGGCACAGGTGTGTCATACATGTCTCAGGTGTGCTGTACCTGACCCAGGTGTGCTGTACCTGTCCAGGTGAGGTACCCAGACCGGATCACGCTGATCAGAGGTAACCACGAGTCGCGGCCGATCACACAGGTGTGGCACAGGTGTGCTGTACATAGCACAGGTGATGCCCTAGGTGTGTCACACATGACACAGGTGTGCTGTACCTGTCTCAGGTGTGTCACCTGTGCCCAGGTGAGGTACCCGGACCGGATCACGCTGATCAGGGGCAATCACGAGTCCCGGCAGATCACGCAGGTGTGGCACAGGTGTGCTGTACATAGCACAGGTGATGCTATAGGTGTGTCACACATGACACAGGTGTGCTGTGTGTAACTCAGGTGTGTCACACCTGTGCCCAGGTGAGGTACCCGGACCGGATCACGCTGATCAGGGGTAATCACGAGTCCCGTCAGATCACGCAGGTGTGGCACAGGTGTGCTGTACATGGCACAGGTGATGCCCTAGGTGTGTCACACATGACACAGGTGTGCTGTACCTGACTCAGGTGTGTCTCACCTGTCCAGGTGAGGTACCCGGACCGGATCACGCTGATCAGAGGTAACCACGAGTCCCGGCAGATCACGCAGGTGTACGGCTTCTACGACGAGTGCCTGCGCAAGTACGGCTCGGTCACCGTGTGGCGCTACTGCACCGAGATCTTCGACTACCTGAGCCTGTCGGCCATCATCGACGGCAAGGTGACACACCTGGGGACACACCTGGGGGCGGGGACACACCTGGGGGGGACACACCTGGGGGCGGGGACACACCTGGGGGGGAAAATGGTGAAAATTGGGGGGAAATTGGTGAAAATTGGGGGTTCTGGGGACACCTGGGGGCAGTGACACACCTGGGGACACACCTGGGGATACACCTGGGGACACCTGGGGGCAGTGACACACCTGGGGACACACCTGGGGGGAAAAAATGGTGAAAATTGGGGGGAAATTGGTGAAAATTGGGGCTTCAGGGACACCTGAGGACACACCTGGGGACACCACACCTGGGGGCGGTGACACACCTGGGGACAGGGGACACACCTGGGGACACACCTGGGGGGAAAAAATGGTGAAAATTGGGGGGAAATCGGTGAAAATTGGGGGTTCGGGGACACCTGGGGACACCTGGGGGCGGTGACACACCTGGGGACAGGGGACACACCTGGGGGGGAGAACCGGCGAAAATTGGGGGGAAATTGGTGAAAATTGGGGGTTTGGGGACACACCTGGGGGCGGGGACACACCTGGGGACACACCTGGGGATACACCTGGGGACACCTGGGGGCGGTGACACACCTGGGGACACACCTGGGGGGGAGAACCAGCGAAAATTGGGGGGAAATTGGTGAAAATTGGGGGTTCTGGGGACACCTGGGGACACACCTGGGGACACCCACGGGCACACATGGGGGGAAAAAATGGTGAAAATTGGGGGGAAATCGGTGAAAATTGGGGGTTTGGGGACACCTGGGGATACCTGGGGATGGGGACACACCTGGGGATACACCTGGGGGGGAAAACTGGTGAAAATTGGGGGGAAATCGGTGAAAATTGTGGGTTCAGGGACACCTGGGGACACCTGGGAGCTGGGGACACACCTGGGGACACCTGGGGATACACCTGGGGACAGGGGACACACCTGGGGGGGAGAACCGGCGAAAACTGGGGGGAAATTGGTGAAAATTGGGGGTTTGGGGACACACCTGGGGACTGGGGACACACCTGGGGACACACCTGGGGACACACCTGGGGGCGGTGACACACCTGGGGGGAAAAAAAGGTGAAAATTGGGGGGAAATCCGTGAAAATTGGGGGTTTTGGGGACACCTGGGGACACGGCTGGGGACACCTGGGGACACACCTGGGGACAGGGGACACACCTGGGGACAGGGGACACACCTGGGGGGGAGAACTGGTGAAAATTGGGGGGAAATGGGTGAAAATTGTGGGTTCAGGGACACCTGGGGACACCTGGGGATGGGGACACACCTGGGGATACACCTGGGGGGGAAAACTGGTGAAAATTGGGGGGAAATCGGTGAAAATTGGGGTTTTTAGGGACACCTGGGCACAGCTGGGGTGCACCAAACACCCCAAAAATCCCAAATGTCCCAAAATGCCCCAAACTGACCCAAAACGCCCCAAATTTTCAGATTTTCTGCGTCCACGGGGGCCTCTCGCCGTCCATCCACAATGACCCCAAACACCCCAAAATGTCCCAAAATATCCAAAATACCCCAAATATCCAAAATACCCCAAATTATCCTAAATATTCTGAATACCCCAAATCCCCCAAATATCCCAAATCCCCCAAATCCCCCAATGACCCCAAATGTCCCAAAATGCCCCAAATACCCAAAATATCCCAAATATCCCAAATATCCAAAATATCCCAAATATCCCAAATGTCCCAAAAATCCCAAATATTTAAAATGTCTCAAATCCCCCAATGACCCCAAATGTCCCAAAATGCCCCAAACTGACCCAAAACGCCCCAAATTTTCCGATTTTCTGCGTCCACGGGGGCCTCTCGCCGTCCATCCACAATGACCCCAAACACCCCAAAATGACCCAAAATATCCAAAATATCCCAAATATCCAAAATATCCCAAAATATCTCAAAATGCCCTAAAATATCCCAAAATATCCCAAAATGTCCCAAAATGTACCAAAATATCCCAAAATATCCCAAATATTCTGAATACCCCAAATACCCCAAAATATCCCAAAATATCCGAAATACCCCAAATATTTTAAATATCCCAAATGTCCCAAAAATCCCAAATGTCCCAAAATGCCCTAAAATGACCCAAAACGTCCCAAATTTTCCGATTTTCTGCGTCCACGGGGGCCTCTCGCCGTCCATCCCCAATGACCCCAAGCACCCCAAATACCCCAAATATCCCAAATATTCTGAATACCCCAAATGTCCCAATGACCCCAAATGTCCCAAAACGCCCCAAACTGACCCAAAATATCCCAAATTTTCCGATTTTCTGCGTCCACGGGGGCCTCTCGCTGTCCATCCACAATGACCCCAAATACCCCAAAATGACCCAAAATACCCCAAAATATCCCCAAATATCCCAAATAACCCAAAATATCCCAAATGTCCCAAACATCCCAAAACATCCCAAAATATCCAAAATATCCAAAATATCGCAAAATATCCCAAATACCCCAAATACCCCAAATATCCCAAAATATCCCAAAATATCCCAAATATCCCAAATATCCCAAATATCCCCAAATACCCCAAATATCCCAAAATATGCAAATACCCCAAAATATCCCAAAATACCCCAAAATATCCCAAAATATCCCAAAATGTCCCAAATATTCTGAATACCCCAAATCCCCCAATGACCCCAAATGTCCCAAATGCCCCAAATGTCCCAAAACGCCCCAAAGTGACCCAAAACGCCCCAAATTTTCAGATTTTCTGCGTCCACGGGGGCACTCGGTGTCCATCCACAATGACCCCAAACACCCCAAAATGACCCAAAATATCCAAAATATCCCAAATATCCAAAATATCCCAAAATATCCCAAATATCCCAAATATCCCAAAATGCCCCAAACATCCCAAAACATCCCAAAATATCCAAAATATCCAAAATATCCCAAAATATCCCAAATATCACCAAATACCCCAAATATTTTAAATATCCCAAATGCCCCAAAACGCCCCAAATTTTCAGATTTTCTGCGTCCACGGGGGCCTCTCGCCGTCCATCCACAATGACCCCAAGCACCCCAAATACCCCAAATATCCCAAATATTCTGAATACCCCAAATGTCCCAATGACCCCAAATGTCCCAAAACGCCCCAAAGTGACCCAAAATGCCCCAAATTTTCAGATTTTCTGCGTCCACGGGGGCCTCTCGCCGTCCATCCACAATGACCCCAAACACCCCAAAATGACCCAAAATACCCCAAAATATCCCAAACACCCCAAATATTTTAAATATCCCAAATGTCCCAAAAATCCCAAATGTCCCAAAATGCCCTAAAATGACCCAAAACGTCCCAAATTTTCCGATTTTCTGTGTCCACGGGGGCACTCGGTGTCCATCCACAATGACCCCAAACACCCCAAAATACCCCAAAATATCCCAAATACCCCAAATATTTTAAATATCCCAAATGTCCCAAAAATCCCAAATATCCCAAAATGCCCCAAAACACCCTAAAATGACCCAAAATATCCCGAATTTTCAGATTTTCTGCGTCCACGGGGGCCTCTCGCCGTCCATCCAGACCCTGGACCAGATCCGCACCATCGACCGCAAGCAGGAGGTGCCGCACGACGGCCCCATGTGTGACCTGCTCTGGTCCGACCCCGAAGGTACCCGGGGACACCTGGGCACACCTGGGGACACCTGGGGACACCTGGGCACACCTGGGGACACCGGGGGACACCGGGGGACACCGGGGAGGGCAAAAATCCCCGAGGAAATGGAAAAAAACCCGAAGGTTTTAGGCCAAAATTCACGAAATTGGCCCCGAAAATGAGCGGAACTCGGTCAAAAAGCTCTGAAATTGTTCACAGTGAGGGACAGCAAAAACCCCCAAAAAAATGCTAAAAAAAATGCCTAAAATTTGGAAGATTTTACCCCAAAATCCCAAAGATTTTACCTCAAAATCCCAAAGATTTGACCCCAAAATTGACCCCAAAAGTTTCCTGAATCTGCTCAAAAAAATCCTTAAATTATTCACAGTGACGGACACCAAAAAATCCTAAAAAATCCCCCAAAAAATCCCCAAAATTGTGAAGATTTTACCCCAAAATTCACTAAATTGACCCCAAAAGTTTCCTGAATCTACTCCAAAAATCCTTAAATTATTCACAGTGAGGGACACCAAAAAATCCTAAAAAATCCCCCAAATCCCAAAGATTCTGCCCCAAAATCCCCAAGATTTTACCCCAAAATTCACTGAATTGATCCCAGTGAGGGACACAAAAAAATCTTAAAAAATCTCAAAGATTTGACCCCAAAATTCACTGAACTGACCCCAAAAGTTTCCTGAATCTGCTCAAAAAATCCTTAAATTATTCACAGTGAGGGACACCAAAACCCCCAAAAAATCCCAAAATCCCAAAGATTCTGCCCCAAAATTCACTAAATTGACCCCAAAAATCAGCAAAATTCACTTAAAAATTCACTGAATTGGTCAAAGTGAGGGACACCAAAAACCTCCAAAAAATACTAAAAAAAAAATCCCCAAAATCCCAAAGATTTTACCCCAAAATTCACTGAATTGATCCCAGTGAGGGACACCAAAAAATCCTAAAAAACCCCAAAGATTTGACCCCAAATTTCACTGAATTGGCCCCAAAAGTTTCCTGAATCTGCTCAAAAAATCCTTAAATTATTCACAGTGAGGGACACCAAAAAATCCTAAAAAAATCCCAAAAATCCCAAAGATTTTAACCCAAATTTCATTAAATTGGCCCCAAAAAAGAGCAAAATTCTCTTAAAAATTCCCTGAATTGGTCACAGTGAGGGACACCAAAACCCCCAAAAAATCCTAAAAAAATCCCAAAATTGTGAAGATTTGACCCCAAAATCCCAAAGATTTGACCCCAAAATTGACCCCAAAAGTTTCCTGAATCTGCTCAAAAAATCCTTAAATTATTCACAGTGAGGGACACCAAAAACCCCAAAAAATCCTAAAAAAATCCCCAAAATCCCAAAGATTTGACCCCAAAAATCAGCAAAATTCACCCAAAAATTCCCTGAATTGATCCCAGTGAGGGACACCAAAAACCCCAAAAAAATCCTAAAAAAATCCCCAAAATCCCAAAGATTTTACCCCAAAATTCACTGAATTGGTCACAGTGAGGGAGACAAAAAACCCCAAAAAATCCTAAAAAAACCCCCAAAATTTGGAAGATTTTACCCCAAAAATCCCAGAAATCCACTCAAAAATTCACAAAATGGATCCCAGTGAGGGAGACAAAAAAACCCAAAAAATCCCAAATAAAATCCCCCAAATCCCAAAGATTTTACCCCAAAATTCATTAAATTGACCCCAAAAATTCATTTAAAAATTCACTGAATTGGTCACAGTGAGGGACACCAAAAACCCCAAAAAAATCCTAAAAAAATCCCAAAGATTTTACCCCAAAATTGACCCCAAAAGTTTCCTGAATCTGCTCAAAAAATCCTTAAATTATTCACAGTGAGGGACAGCAAAAAATCCTAAAAAAATCCCCAAAATCCCAAAGATTTTAACCCAAAATTCATGAAATTGACCCCAAAAATCAGCAAAATTCACCCAAAAATTCACTGAATTGGTCCCAGTGAGGGACACCAAAAATCCCAAAAAAATCCTAAAAAAATCCCCAAAATTCTGAAGATTTTACCCCAAAAAATCCCCGAAATCCACTCAAAAATTCACAAAATGGATCCCAGTGAGGGAGACAAAAAACCCCAAAAAAATCCCAAATAAAATCCCCAAAATCCCAAAGATTTTACCCCAAAATTCATTAAATTGACCCCAAAAATTCACTGAATTGGTCACAGTGAGGGACACCAAAAACCCAAAAAAATCCTAAAAAATCCCCAAAATCCCAAAGATTTTACCCCAAAATTCATTAAATTGACCCCAAAAATCAGCAAAATTCACCCAAAAATTCACTGAATTGGGCCCAGTGAGGGAGACAAAAAAACCCCAAAAAATCCTAAAAAAAACCCCAAAATTGTGAAGATTTTACCCCAAAACCCCAAAGATTTGACCCCAAAATTGACCCCAAAAGTTTCCTGAATCTGATCAAAAACTCCTTAAATTATTCACAGTGAGGGACACCAAAAAATCCTAAAAAAATCCCCAAAATCCCAAAGATTTTACCCCAAAATTCAATGAGTTGATCCCAGTGAGGGACACAAAAAAATCTTAAAAAATCCCAAAGATTTGACCCCAAAAATCAGCGAAATTCACCCAAAAATTCACTGAATTGGTCCCAGTGAGGGAGACAAAAAACCCCAAAAAATCCTAAAAAATCCCCAAAATTTGGAAGATTTTACCCCCAAAATATCCCAGAAATCCACTCAAAAATTCACAAAATGGATCCCAGTGAGGGAGACAAAAAAACCCCAAAAAATCCTAAAAAAAATCCCCAAAATCCCAAAGATTTTAACCCAAAATTCACAGAATTGACCCCAAAAATTCACTTAAAAATTCACTGAATTGGTCACAGTGAGGGACACCAAAAACCCAAAAAAATCCTAAAAAAAATCCCCAAAATCCCAAAGATTTGACCCCAAAATTCATTAAATTGACCCCAAAAATCAGCAAAATTCACCCAAAAATTCACTGAATTGGGCCCAGTGAGGGAGACAAAAAAACCCCAAAAAATCCTAAAAAAAACCCCAAAATCCCAAAGATTTGACCCCAAAATTCACTGAATTGACCCCAAAAATCAGCAAAATTCACTTTAAAATTCACTGAATTGGTCCCAGTGAGGGAGACAAAAAATCCCAAAAAAATCCTAAAAAAATCCCCAAAATTTGGAAGATTTTACCCCAAAAATCCCCGAAATCCACTCAAAAATTCACAAAATGGATCCCAGTGAGGGAGACAAAAAACCCCAAAAAATCCCAAATAAAATCCCCAAAATCCCAAAGATTTTAACCCAAAATTCACAGAATTGACCCCAAAAATTCACTTAAAAATTCACTGAATTGGTCACAGTGAGGGACACCAAAAACCCCAAAAAATCCTAAAAAATCCCCCAAAATCCCAAAGATTTTACCCCAAAATCCCAAAGATTTTACCCCAAAATTCACTGAACTGACCCCAAAAGTTTCCTGAATCTGCTCAAAAAATCCTTAAATTATTCAGTGAGGGACGCAAAAACCCCAAAAAAATCCTAAAAAAATCCCCAAAATTTGGAAGATTTTACCCCAAAAATCCCAAAGATTTTACCCCAAAATTCACTAAATTGACCCCAAAATCAGCAAAATTCACTTAAAAATTCACTGAATTGGTCAAAGTGAGGGACACCAAAAACCTCCAAAAAAATCCTAAAAAAAATCCCCAAAATCCCAAAGATTTGACCCCAAAATCCCAAAGATTTTACCCCGAAATTCACTGAATTTGATCCCAGTGAGGGACACCAAAAAATCCTAAAAAACCCCAAAGATTTTACCCCAAATTTCACTGAATTGGCCCCAAAAGTTTCCTGAATCTGCTCCAAAAATCCTTAAATTATTCAGAGTGAGGGACACAAAACCCCCACAAAATCCTAAAAAAATCCCCAAAATCCCAAAGATTTGAACCCAAAAATCAGCAAAATTCACCCAAAAATTCCCTGAATTGGTCCCAGTGAGGGACACCAAAAACCCCAAAAAAATCCTAAAAAAATCCCCAAAATTTGGAAGATTTTACCCCAAAAAATCCCAGAAATCCACTCAAAAATTCACAAAATGGATCCCAGTGAGGGAGACAAAAAACCCCAAAAAATCCTAAAAAAAATCCCCAAAATCCCAAAGATTTTAACCCAAAATTCACAGAATTGACCCCAAAAATTCACTGAATTGGTCACAGTGAGGGACACCAAAATCCCAAAAAAATCCTAAAAAATCCCCAAAATCCCAAAGATTTGACCCCAAAATTCATTAAATTGACCCCAAAAATCAGCAAAATTCACCCAAAAATTCACTGAATTGGGCCCAGTGAGGGAGACAAAAAAACCCCAAAAAATCCTAAAAAAAACCCCAAATCCCAAAGATTTGACCCCAAAATTCACTGAATTGACCCCAAAAATCAGCAAAATTCACTTTAAAATTCACTGAATTGGTCCCAGTGAGGGACACCAAAAATCCCAAAAAAATCCTAAAAAAATCCCTAAAATTTGGAAGATTTTACCCCCAAAATCCCAGAAATCCACTCAAAAATTCACAAAATGGATCCCAGTGAGGGAGACAAAAAAAACCCAAAAAAATCCCAAATAAAATCCCCCAAATCCCAAAGATTTTAACCCAAAATTCATTAAATTGACCCCAAAAATTCACTTAAAAATTCACTGAATTGGTCCCAGTGAGAGACACCAAAAACCCAAAAAATCCTAAAAAATCCCAAAATTGTGAAGATTTGACCCCAAAATCCCAAAGATTTGACCCCAAAATTCACTGAATTGACCCCAAAAATCAGCAAAATTCACCCAAAAATTCACTGAATTGGTCCCAGTGAGGGAGACAAAAAACCCAAAAAAAATCCTAAAAAATCCCTAAAATTTGGAAGATTTTACCCCAAAATTCACTGAAATCCACTCAAAAATTCACAAAATGGATCCCAGTGAGGGAGACAAAAAATCCCAAAAAATCCCAAATAAAATCCCCAAAATCCCAAAGATTTTACCCAAATTTCATTAAATTGACCCCAAAAATTCAACTTAAAAATTCACTGAATGGGCCCAGTGAGGGACACCAAAAACCCCAAAAAAATCGAAAAAAAATCCCCAAAATTGTGAAGATTTTTACCCCAAAATTCCCAAAGATTTGACCCCAAAATTCACTGAATTGAACCCCAAAAATCAGCAAAATTCACCTAAAAATTCACTGAATTGGTCCCAGTGAGGGAGACAAAAATCCCAAAAAAATCCTAAAAAAATC